>NW_025877314.1:0-3284 GCF_002878395.1 Capsicum annuum
AAGGGAGAAACAAGACAAGAACAAGACAAGGATGATGTGACACCTCTCTATGGCCACCATTCTTATTTATCCTTTTTCTCCCTTTTTTGAATTTTTTCACCTTTCTTTGCATTGATCAATTTGTTAATAAATTAAAAAATTATTATATTTATTATGTTCAATTATATCTCATGAGTTACAAAAAAGCCTCCATCCATTTACATTCTCTATTTAAGTAACATGTCCCTTCAACTTTCTTCTATCAAATTCTTATGACTTGAATAATCTATATATAGGCAATGGTTTACTTAGAAGACAACATTGAACTTTGTAGCCATGGTTGAACGCAAAAGAAAAAAATTAAAGTCAGTAAGTTTTCAATATATGTGGTTTTGAGCATTGAACACTTTACTTTGTATGATTTAGAATTGATTGAATTTTATAGAATATTTCACATTAAAGTTAGTAAGTTTTCAATATATGTGGTTTTGAACATTGGACATTTTACTTTGTATGATTTAGAATTGATTGAATTTTACTGAATATTTCACATTTATAATTATTCGCTAATCATGCACTCAAGTTCAATGAAGTCATATTTTTATTTTCTTATTTTGTATCTATAGTTAAGTTTATCTTGTGATATTTATTCATGTGTTCATGGATATTCTTTGATAGTAAAATTTATATTTATGTCATCTTCAGTGGGTTCAAATGGACCTGTTTCAAGGGAAAATGATATGGCGATATTGAGATTAAAGAGTTTTGAAAGAAGAAGATCGAAGGATGACACACAGAAAATGGAGTTTGTTAACTAACGTCGCTGCTATTCTTGGTGGAATCATCGGTACAATTGTCATTGCCAATTTCATCTTCGTTCAAAATGATTCATCCAAGTAAAAATACTAGATGTGTGATTCTCTGGTTTAAGGTTGTGATGTTTGCTCCACCTTTTTCACAAAATTGTATGCAAATAATTTTAGTGAATATAACAAGCCTTCAGAATCTAAACAAATAGTGAAATATTATTCAGAAAAGCAATAAGTATTCTTTGGGCAGAAGAGAAGACAGAAAAGTTATTGTTCTTTGGAAAGAAAAACCAATTGAACAAGATGAACAATTTTTATGTTTATCGTGTAATTTTTTTCTCTCTCTCTTTACGTCTCAAAGTTTTATTGCATTTTTGTTCTACGAGAGTCAATTCGATCAAATCTGAAATACATTAGATGTATATAGATTTGTCATTTTCAAAAATAATTTTTAGAGATTTGGAAACTAATTATATGATATGTGAGATGAAACTTTTTTTCCTTTAACAAAATAATAGTGAAATATAGCACAATTCACATATGAAAAAAAAAAGGGGACAAAAGCATTTCCACAGAAAAATGTGTATATAATTGCTCTATGATTTTACTTTTTAACCAAATCCAGTGAAAGGAGATATTTACAATTTGAATAAAAAATAAATGCAACTAGTAGGTGTAAAGTTTTGTTGTTTAGAAGCTAAGGGAGGTGATATACATGTTCTTGATTACTTGCATAGTCTAAGACCTCAAGAACATGGTGCATTACCACGAAGAGGTGGATTCAGAATTTATATTTGATGGATTCAATTTTTAGTTTTTTTAATCATGACTACAAAGTTCAATGTTATCTTCTGAGTAAACCATTGCCTATATATAGATTGTTCAAGTTATAAGAATTTGACAGAAGAAAGTTGAAGGGACATGTTACTTAAATAGAGAATGTAAATAGATGGAGTTTTTTTTGTAACTCATGAGATATAATTGGATATAATAAATATAATAATTTTTTATTTATTAAACAAATTGATCAATGCCAAAAATGGTGAAAAAATTAAAAAAAGGAGAAAAAAGATAAATAGAAATGGTGGACATAAAGAGGTGTCACATCATCCTTGTCTTGATTCTCCTTTATAGATATATATTTATGTATTGATTATGGAGGAAAATAAGAGGTTTTTAGATTTTTAATATTTAATTTAACATAAGATAAATTAATAGGATGGAGTAGGAAAAAATGCAAAAAAGGAGAAAAATGTAAAATAAAAGTGGATGAAAAATAATTAAATAAAAACGGATAAGATGAAAGGACTTTTGTAGATTCTCTAATTAATGGGAAAAAGGCACCACGTAACTTTTTTAAAAAGTAATGGACAATAATGGCTCACGTTTCCCATTTTGGACAAAAGTAACACTTTGACTATTTTTAATACTATTTATTAGCCCTTTATTTTAAGAAGTCACACGCGCCCTCTATTTTAATAAACTACACTCTAAAGAATAAAAAAAATCACACGCGCCCTTTGCAGTTGCTATTTTCCCCAAAAAAAGAAAAAACTTGTATCTACAGTTCACGCTAGCAGTTGTCTTTTTTCCAAAAAAGGGTAATAACTGGTACCTACAGTCCCCTTACCTTTTTCGACTGTTCTTTGTGATTAGGTTTTCTGAAGTTTGTTGTGCTGAAAATGAAGGAAAAAGTTAATACTGATATGAAATTAGCTGGTAAAGGTATAAGATATGATCCTAATTTCGTTGCTCCATATGATGATTTCGAAGATTTAATAAATTCCTGAAGTTCAATTGAAGGATTTGAAGAATGTTCATGCTAGTCCTAGTTGAATTACTAGGTCTCGAGGTAAATTAGTAGTTGATTCATCAATGGCTAAATAAAAAAACAACTAAAAAAAGCACATACAGATCTGAGTGATGATTCAGATCTTGTTGTCATTCGTAAAAGATCAAAAAAATCAATGATTCAAAAAATGATGAAGATTATGATAAGTCATCTAAAGGAAAGGAGAAGATAATTGTGACTGGTGAAGGAGATGCTCTTGTTCCTCCAAAAAAACAAAAAAAGGAATCGATCAAATGACGGAGAAGATGATGCTCAATCATCCAAAAAATAAAAGTAAAAAAGTTCCTTGGAAGAGAAAAATACCCAAATTAACTGATTTTGAGATACATTGTTTGTGCTTTTGTATGTATTAATTATGTCTGATAGATGTTCGCTTGTTGTGTAGAATTTGTGTATGTATGAAATATATGCGTTATTGATGTATATAATATGTGTCAGTGTTGTATATGAAATATATTGGGTTGTGATTTTTGTGAAATTTAGTGTACGTTGACTGTATATCTATTTGTGTATCAGAATTGTATAAGAACTTGTATAGTTTGAATATTTATATTGTGACTGTGTAAAATTAACAAGACTGTTGTAATATGAGTAAAATTAGTGTACATTGAATGCATAACTATTTGAGAATCAAGATTGTATAG
>NW_025877315.1:0-1649 GCF_002878395.1 Capsicum annuum
GTCACTTTGAATTTTTAGTGATGTCATTTGGTCTTACCAATGCCCCTATAACTTTTATGGATTTGATAAACCGTGTGTTCAAGCAGTACTTGGACATATTTGTCAGTCTTTATAGATGATATTCTGGTCTATTCTCGCATAGAGCGTGATCATACAGACTATCTCAGTATTGTTCTTCAGACTCTCAGGGATCACCAATTATTTGCTAAGTTCAAAAAGTGCAAATTTTTGCTAAGATCAGTAGCATTCCTTGGCCATATAGTTTTCGATGATGGCATTAGAGTAGATCCTCAAAAAACTGAGGCAGTAAGAAACTGGCCCAGACCCGTATCTCCATTAGATATTGGGAGTTTCTTGGGTTTGGATGGCTATTACAGACAGTTTGTCGAGGGATTTTCTTCTATTGCATCTCCTATGTCCAAATTGACTCAGAAGAAGATTAAGTTTTAGCGGTCAGATTTATGCGAGAAGAGCTTTCAAGAGTTGAAGACTCGACTTACCTATGCTCCAGTTCTAGCTATTCTAGATGGTTTAGACGGTTTTGTAGTCTATTGTTATGCATCCAGAGTGGGTTTAGGTTGTGTCCTCATGCAGCATGGTAAGGTCATAGCCTGCGCCTCCAGACAGTTAAAGACACATGAGAAGAATTATCCTACTCATGATCTTGAGTTAGCAGCGGTAGTTTTTTCCTTGAAGATTTGGAGGAATTATCTCTATGGAGTTCATGTAGATGTCTTCACAGACCATAAGAGCCTCCAGTATGTCTTTTCCCAAAAAGATCTCAATCTTCGTCAGAAAAGGTGGTTAGAGCTCTTGAAGGATTACGACATGAGGGTTCTTTATTATCTGGGCAAGGCCAATGTTGTGGCCGACGCTCTCAGTCGACTCCCCATGGGTAGTATTTCATACATTGAGGATAGTAAGAAAAAGATGGTTCAGGAGATCCATCAGCTTTCCAGACCAGGCGTTCGCTTAGTCGATTCTTCAGAAGGTGGTGTATGTGTTCATAGTAGTTTAAAGTCATCTCTAGTTTTCGAGGTAAAAGAGAAACAAGACAGGGATCCTAGCCTTGTCAAGCTTAAAGAGTCAGTTCAAAATTAGAAAGTCGAGGTTTTCTCCCAAGGGAGAGATGGTGTTCTTTATTTTCAGGGTCGTCTATGTGTTCCAAGTGTAGATGAATTGAGGCAGCGAATTATTGTAGAAGCGCATGGTGCACGCTACTCTATTCGTCCAGGGGCCACTAAGATGTACCGTGACATGCGGAAGATCTATTGGTGGAGTGGGATGAAGAGAGATATCACAAATTTTGTGGCTAAGTGCTCTACATGTCAACAGGTTAAGATAGAGCATCAGAAACCTAGTGGTTCCATGCAAGAGTTCACCATTCCTACTTGGAAGTAGGAAGAAGTTAACATGGACTTCGTGACAGGTTTGCCTAGAACTCATCATCAGCATGATTCAGTCTGGGTCATTATAGATAGAATGACCAAGTAAGCTTATTTCCTTCCTGTTCATACTTCTTATTCCACCGAGGATTATGCCAAACTCTATATCAGGGAGTTAGTCTGATTACACGGTGTTCCACTATATATCATCTCAGAAAAAGGTACCCAGTTCACTTCTCACTTTTGGAAAGCATTCCAAAAGGG
>NW_025877316.1:0-1127 GCF_002878395.1 Capsicum annuum
CTGGGATATCATTATCTCCTCCATTACATTTTGAACATTTATGATCTGGATATTTATGTCCAATTATCTTGCAATATCTGGTTAATAATTCTTCTGAAATAAATTTTTCTCTGATAGCTTTAGCGATAGGTTCCGTCTTTGGTTTAAGCAACGTCAGAATCCATTGCCTAATAGTTTCCATATCTGTTTCTCGTAATTCCTTTGAATTTGAATATATTAGTACATGATTTCTCGAATAATAACTCCATATGGGATTTTGGTTGCAGTATGTGTTCGCTAGCTCTTGTAAAATTATAGATAGCCCGATAATCCTCTTATTCACATAAAATTTTGGTATCTCAATTCTAGGTATTTCTGGTTGTGGAATAATATCTTGTGGTATAGTCATGTCTCGTGCCATTCCTATCTTTACAACTTGTATGGGTTTTTTAACTTCATCATATAATATCTCTGCTGGTGCCGTGTAAATTTTTATAAAAAATAGGGTACCTTTGATTATTCTTTTAAAAATGATCAATGCTTCATATATTTCCGGTATAGTGGATATCTCATTTTCGTCAGAGGTATATACAGTACTGAGTAGTCCATATTCATAGCAAGTTTTAACTAGACTTGGTTTGATTTTAGGTAAAGCAATTAGCTTATTATAGCCGGTCAATCTCTGGGTTATATAGTTTGTATCTGGTTCTTGGATGTTTATAGCTCTGGGGTTAGTATTTAAAAAGGTTTGTACATTGTAGATATTTTCTATATATGTCCGGGCTGTGTAGTTGTAAGTCCTTTTGTCTTGTTTTAGACTATCTCGGTATGCGGTAATTTGTGGAGGTATAAACATGGGATCTTTTGATGTATTTGGTATATATGGTTTATCAAATAGCTTGTTTAGGTTCATATTTGTATTTTTCCTAACTCTTTTGCTTGTACCTGCAGAAGTAGATTGATAAATGTTATGGGTTTTATGGAGTGTCCCATCGTCTCCTTCTAGCTCTGAAACTTTAATGTCTTCCGATTGACATAGCTCTGCACACTACTGAGTTAGCTGATTTGTAGCTATAGACTTCAGTTTAACTTCATTAGTCTTTAGTTTTTTTATTTCATTACCCATACTGTCCACTTTCATTGAAAGC
>NW_025877317.1:0-3618 GCF_002878395.1 Capsicum annuum
CTCCTCAGCCCCTACCCCACCCCAGCCCCACCAAGCCCCTCCCCCCACAATTAATTTAAATTAAATACTTTAAATATATAAATCATATTCAAATTAATTAATTATTTAAGTAAAATTTATTTAAATTATGTAAGAATTTTAAATTTGATAAATTAATTTAAAATTTAATTAATTTAAATAAATTAATTAGTTAAGAATTTTAATTAATTAATTTTTTAATAATTTAAATTTAAAATTTAAATTAAGTACTTAAATTAATTTTAATATTTAATTAATTTTAATGTAATACTTTTTTTTAATTATTTTAATTATTTTAAAAATAATTATTCAAATTTTTCAAATTTTAAAAGCATGATTATTCAAAAATTTCTACAATTTATAATTTTTTCTTATTTAATTAAATTAATTTTAATATTTAATTTTTTATGTAGCATTTTAAAAATGACTTGGAATTTAATGTAATACTTTTTCTATTTTTTATTTTTAAAATGATGTGGCAGATGACGTGGCACGCGTGTCAGATGACATGGAACACATGGCAGCTGATGTGGTAGCTGACATGGGAGAGTGTTGTTACACTCTCCAAAAAAGTATTTAAAATATAGCTTTTTCGTGGATTCAGGGGTCCAGATGACAAATATGTAAGTAGAAGTGTCCAACTTACAAAACTGACATAATACAGGGGTCCAATAGAGCATTTTCTCTTTTTTATTTGTTGTTTCTTTGTAGTTTATGTTGTTTTTAATATTGCAACAGGCGGAGCAACTGTTGGAACAAATCAAACCACTAGCAAGGCTGGTTTGATGTATTTCAATAGACTCTACATCTGTTGCAACAAACTCTACATCTGTTGCAAACAGACTCCACATCTGTTGTAACTGATGGATAATGTTCTTTCTGTTCTTCTCTTATTTGACAATAATTTTTTCCTCTTTTTATAGATATAAGGAACTGAAAGTTGATCAACTTTTGTCCTACCAACACAATAGGCTACAGTAAAGATGGGTTTGGAGGAATAAGCTACTTGCAGATGGAACCACTTCATATGTGGGAGGTATGTATTACTGATAATGTTATCATGAAAACACACATAAAGTACACTAATTTTGTGAATGCTTTTTTTTAACGTTTAGTCATTGATCATTCAAACAAGATATCTGTAATTTTATAGTTAAGTTTGATAGGTCCAAACTAATAAGGTCGAGGAACCATGAATATGATTCTGATACCCTGTTAAGATTTAATGTCGGTTATTGCTCATGTTTATGTGTCAAGAATTGTGAAGGGATCTAGTTTTGGTGTCATTGTAAAGAGATTCAATAGCGATAGGACTAACTTTTAGGATGCATTGGACTCTGAAAGGGCCTTCGAAGCCTCCCACTGCTTTAACCAAGAACAAAAATCAATATAGTTATTGCCCTAGCCTAAATTTATATGGTTGGGTTGCTTAGGGTGAAGATTATATACTAGAAGGTGCGGTAGGAGAACGCCTGCGAGGGTAAATTAGGGGTTTATGAAAAATTATATCAACTGAGAGCTAATTGAAGAGGAAACATGGGTAGAAAGAACTTCTAGTGAATCTGGCTGATGAAATTGACTTAGAACATGAGAAATCTGAATCAAGTGCAAATATGAAAGTGTATCCGATAATGAAAAATTTATCTGTTGTTTCTCTAAAAAAATAGTGCAAATGGTCTCTTTGATAGGGAGCTATGTCTAGGTAGCGTGGTCGGGATTATCACCTAGATAGAAATTAGCAGAAGACCAAGAAAGCAGCCTTACGGGCATCGAAGGTTAAAATGATGTATAGTAAGTCTAGAAAACTTGCGCCAATAACAACTACAGTTAAAATAAGGAATCTATGAGAAGGATGCAATTTATAAAATTTGAATTGCATCCCATGCCTTCTAGTTTGTGGTTCCGATTCGGTCCACTGCTGTTGACATGATCGAAACCACAAAATAAGATTGAAAGACAGATTGAGTATTATTACTTCCTTAGCTGTATGGATATAATTTATCATGCTTTCAACATATCTTGGAGAAGATCATAGGCTTACTGTAGTATATGAATCCCAATAATTTTCAAGTTAGCCTCCAACTTGCCGATTTGGTATTCAAGCATGTCGTTGCCGTTTTTGAAGTTGGTATGGATTTCCTGGTCTTTTGTGAGCTCGATCAGGAACATTTTCTCCTTCAAAGTTGTGGCATTGTAGAAGGACTTCAGAAAACTTTATTCAGAAGCCTTAAATGATACATAGAGGGTCGCCATATTTGTTTTAGGTCAAAATGTGTTGATGCACAGTCAAGCAGTGGTCCCAACAGTTTAATAGCTCACTTTTATTGAGTGTTTCTCAATGCATCTTGCTCAACCAATCTTCAAGGGATTTGATAAATTAATTAGCAAAGAGTTACATAATATTTGATCTAAACTGACTCTACCAAGCCTATCAAACATTACGTAACTCCAGGTTCATTACCCTATCAAAAACCTTTGCCCGAGATAGTGCACAAATCAAACGAACTCAATCTCTTAGCCTTTCTACTGATCTCTCTTCTCCCATATAGAGGGCAAGATCTTCACCATTTAAAAGTCTACACCATTGGCAGAAATTCTTGCCACAACGAAAGTTTTTTAAAGGAATGACTAGTAATCTCTCAATATCACTTGTATGACTTTCTTGATGTCTCTTGCAATTATATTAGAATGGACAAACCAAACTAAGCACAGTTGCTCGCAATATCTATTCCAATATATTAACTGTCAAGATAACCATATAAGTGATACTGAGAAATTCCTAGTCATGTCTTCTAAAGCCTTTCGTTGTGGCAAGAATTTCTGCCGACGGTGTAGACTTTTGCATGGCGGATCTATCGTCCTCTATATGGTGTTGACACCTAATTTTGCCCTCCACAACTAAATTTTAATCCTAGGTTTTTTTGATTTTTAATAAAATCGAAACATTTCTTTCATCCGAAAAAGATTTTGAAAAGTATTTTTGTACGTGATTTTTTCACTTTAAGTAGCAATTATATATTATCATGTTCAATTATGCGATATTATACAATTGAATTACTTAAATGTTTATTCTATGGAATATCGGATTTTAATTAAAAATTATTTTGAAAATAAATACACTAATTAAAATCTTGATTTGAAAATGATCTATTTCAACAATGGCTTATTTGGAGAAATATCTACTTAATTTTATCAAGTCAAAGAAGCTCGGGATTAAACTAGTTGCTAAATTCGTTTTCAATCTTGACTCTATTTGGTCAATGTATTAAATTAGATTTAATTGAAGTTGATTTGGATACAATTGCAATACAATTAGCCGATTAATCTTCAATGAGGTCAAAATTTAAACACAATTGACTAAATCTCTATCAATAGGCTATTTGCCAAATAGCTTAAACTTAATCTTAATCGGGCTATATCTTAAATAATTCCACCAGCTCGATACACTAACCCAACAGCCTCTTAAGAACAACTCAAGCCCAATTTCCTTTTGACTTTGCCAAATTAGCCCCAAATTCCCATCAGCACCACCCCAGGACCAATATTTTTCAACACCAGCCCAACAACAAGGCAATTTCAGCCCACAACCAATCCAATCAA
>NW_025877318.1:0-1688 GCF_002878395.1 Capsicum annuum
ATCATGGGTAAACTATATTAGGTTTCAATTTTGGGATCTAAGGATGAATTTGGGGTCAATTTTGGGTTCAAAAATTGGGTATTTTTCCTTGTACGAATTTTAGTAAAATTTTGAAGTTTGAGTTGATTCCTTACTTCGAAACTATTAATTGATGCTTAAAAATGTCCCATATTGATTGGGTATACTTAATTTAGTTGGATCTTGATAGATTTGATGAATGTGGTGTCTTGAGTGATCTTTCTTCCCAAACTCTAAAATTTTGAGTTGTTTGATTTATGGGAAAATCATATTATATGTCAATCTCTTTAGCTAGATTACATTGAGTATTAGTTCTACTTGTGTTATCTAGTTAATTTTGTGTTCGTATTTCTCGTGTCAATTTATTTCGTGCTTTTCTCTTTTTAATTTTGTTGTGTGTTTATTTCATTCCTTGTCCATTAGTGTGTTTTGTCTTTCTTTGTTATTGACATAAACTCTACTTTGAACCGATACTTGAAATCTTACTTTGAGATTATTTGAGATTGTACAATCGTGAAGAGACTAAGGAATACTCTTGAGTGGTAAAAGGCTTAAGTGGTGAGATCATTTGAGTGTGGTCCTAAAAGCTTACGACCTTTGAGTATATACACGAGCGGAAAGAAAATTGAGTGCCATCATTTGAGTTATACACATGAGGGAGTGACTTGTGAGGTCCATTAGTTACTCACCACTTTTCTTGTCCTAATTATGTCTTATATAGGTTCAAGGAGTTACAATGGAGGTTTGCATGTCAATGGAGAAAGGAGAATATCATCTTATAATTCTACTTCTTGTAACAGTTGTTGTGAAGTTTTTCATGATTATAGTGGTGCTTGTAGAAGAAAAAAAGAGCATGAGCTTAATGAAGGTTTGACTAAATTTGAAGTCATTGTGGAGGGGTATGAGAGTGGTTGCACATTTGACTGCACCTTAGGTGTAAACAAATTGTGTTATACCAATTTCATTGATCCTTCTTTAGTTGAGTGGTTGGATATAACTTGTCATACGAAAAGTTCACCATATAAATTTGGTGGAAGGTTGATTGACAAAGAGGTGAAGATCATTGTTTACCATGGAAGCTATCAAGGGGGTATTTAGTGTGATGTCTATCCTTTGTCTACTTTTTTGGTATGTTTAGGAGCTCCTTGGTTCAATCGTAATAAATTTTGGTTTGATAGAGAGTTGGAAAAGTTTGTTGTTGTAGATTCGATGGAACGAAAGCATGTCTTAAATCCTAAGGCCATTAAGGAATCTTCAATAACAAATGAGGAAGTCAAGAAAGTGAAAGTGAAGGCTACCAACTTGAAATTTGATGTACAAAGTCATTTCAATAATTCAAGTAGAGTCTTTGGAGCTTCTAGTGATGCTAAGTTGAAAATTGATGTGAAGAGTCATCCCAATGAATCAAAAGATATCCTTGGAGCCTATTGCACTCCTAATGAAATGAGTGAACGAGAAAAGAAAAAGCGGAGTGAGGGAATGAATAGTGATAATTTGAAAGAGAAAAAAAGAAAGGATATTTGGAATGAAGTGAGTGAGTGGCTACAAGCACAAAAGAAAAGAGAGTTGAAAAATGACAATGAATTGTCACAAGAAGAAAAGGAGAAGAGTGAAGCAAGTGAGAGAAGAGAAGATGAGATAATAGAAAAACAAGAGAATGTGAGTGAGAG
>NW_025877319.1:0-6204 GCF_002878395.1 Capsicum annuum
CACACACCCCTTAGAAATATTTTCCTTGCTTAAAGGTAGGAAACAAGCTGACCCCTGAAAGATAAAGTGCTACCCTTCCACTCTAGGACGGGCTCATTCGGGAACTAAAACTGAACTATTCTATTTCTTCAGTCGACTATGGCATAGAAGGAATAAAGCCAATCTATACCGAGAATAATATCAAAATCAGTCATTTCTAACTTAACAAAATCTGCTGATGTGGATTTTTAAAATATCATAACCAGGAAGTTCCTGTATACCCGCCGAGCTATGATGGTTTTACCCACTGAGGTCAAGATTGTAAAGGACTCTTCTAAAATTTATGGATTGATTCTGAAATCTCCTGCTATGTATGGACTGACAAAAGATAAGGACGCACCTGGGTCTAGCAAAGCATAAACATGAACATGGAAAATCTGTAACGTACCATTAACGACATCAGGAGAAGCTTCCTGATCCTATCAGGTCTAAAGAGCATAGAGTCAGTTTGGGCGTTGCCCACTAGTAGCACTGGAAGTGGTACCCTGCAGCTTCGGGCAGTCGGACTGAGCTGTGGAATGATTCTGCTGACCCTGAGGACCTGGATGAGGAAAATCCCTAACTCTGTGGCCTGGCTTGGCACAACCAAAACAAATGCCTTGAATCGCTCTACACACACCCTGATGGTGCTTACCACAGGTCTGACACTTAGGATAAGTGCAAGCACTGCTAACACTGCTTTGAAATTTAGAGCCTAGTGCTCTGTCTCTGTTTCCATCCCTGAACTTTAGCACTGGGGCACTAACAGAGAAGGGGTTGGAACTGCTGACTTAGGACAAAATTGGAAATGATTTTCTCCCTCTGATTTGGGCTAAGCAATACTAAAACTGCCTGCTCTTGCTTTCTTGTTCTACCTCTCCCTAGTCTTAACCTTCTGCTCCTCTATCTGTTGAGTGTGGGTCATGAGCCTGGCTAAAGTCATATCACTGTTTAGTATCGCAGACCTATACTCATTTACCACACTATCATTTACCCCTGACACGAACATGATCATCTTAGCCCTATTGTCTGCAACCACATGAGGGGCATATCTAGCTAGCTGAGTAAATCTAAGAGAATACTCTCTAACTGCCATATTTCCCTGCCTGCGATTGATGAACTTAAGAACTTTGGCCTCTCTTAGCTCTAGGGGAAAGAATCTGTCTAAGAAAGCCGTGACAAATTCTTCCCTCTTAACAGGACCTACATCTTTAACCTTTCTGGTAACCACTGCTTGTACCAAGTGTGAGTGACATCCTACGATTGGTATGCGGATAACTCATCACTCTGAGAAGAAGTGACTCCGATGATATCAATAACCTTCTAGACTTGGTCAACGAATTCCTGAGGATACTCGTCTGGCTTAGATACAAAGAAGGACGGAGGGTTCATTCGAATGAAGTACCAAATCCTAGCTGCTGCTGAATTAGCCACTGGGTTGGTCGAAATGACTGCTAGTCATTTGTTTTGGGCAACTATAGACTGAGTAAGAGCGATAAATATGGTCCTGAACTCCATATGAGAAACATATTTGCCCAATAGATCTTTGGGCTGAGGAGTTGGCTGATTTCTTCTCTTTGGAGGCATGTTTTTAAAATAAGAGAAGAGCAGATTAGACTGAGAGACTGACTTGAAATTATGTTTAGTAGCACGACATGAATACTGAAAGAAGGGAAACAATTTCTAAAACATCATATAGCCTCCTGTACATAAATGTGGCACGCAACACACCCATGTACAAGACTCTACTAGATGCGACTTTTAGACTTCGTAGGACTCTATTGAACTTTAGGCTCTGATACCAAGTTTTTAATGCCTCATTGTCTAAACTGGAATGCTACACGGTGCTTAAGACCCCGAGGGACCAAAGCTAACCCATGACTGATATTTGTACCTATACACTGCAATATATAATGTAATAGTGCAGAAAACATAAACATGTAGGCCATAAGGTTCAACTAAATAAAGATCTATGAAGATACAATATCCATATGGGTGAAAGATACCCAAAACAACTGAAAACTTAATAACATCTGAACTAAATCTGAATACTAAATCTGAAAGCCTCTAAGTATTGTATGAATAAGGATTTGAAGGAACATGTCTCCAACTAACTTCATTTAGAAAAACTGAGCTGAAATAATAAATAAAATAAAATAATATCACCCTCAAATAGATGAGGACTCACTGCAACTCCACGACTGGATGATACGATTGATCTGGAGCTTGTGTCTCTGAACCTATGGTGTAACATGAAAGAAAGCACCATAGCGCAAATATGTCAGTACAACTGGAGTATTGAGTATATGAGTGAGGAAGGCTAATGCAAAAGGGTTTATACGCATGAACAATTCTAACTGACTGACCGACATGAACATGAGAGAGTAAACATACATACATAGTAACTTAGATCGTGAGTACGTGATAGCTAGATCTGTACACTAATACATGGTTTGCTGATAACTGAAATGGCTGAAACTATAGTTCTGATAACATGGACGATTGTATCTGACAGTCTTAAATCTGATGGAACTATCTGAGTTTGGCACTATAACTAAATTTGACTGTATCTGATAGTCCTGGTATACTGATATCTGAAGAACTATCTGAGTTCTTTTACTGAGAATGAGTCTGAAACTATGGGAGGTAGTTGTTTAACCGACATGCCCCATATATGCCATAATGGCTAAGATGGGGTCTAATCTCTGCCCTAACTAGAAGGGTGTCAATACCGCACCACTGGTAAGGACAACATGTGAGAAACCATCATATAATAGGTAACTCTAGTGAAAACGGTGGGAACCCTCATATAACAGGTTAAGCCACCTCATCTACACTCATATAACAGGCTGCGACGTCTTTACATATGCTAGCTACATAGTTTTGGAACACAAGGATGACCGCTAAGAATCATACTCTTTTATACAGGTGAGTTCCCATCCTTGGGTTCACTTGGTGCTAACTCCTACTCCCATCTTAAGAGACTAAAAATGACTTAAGTGACTATATGTAAGTGGAAATTACTGAATTCCATTGATTGATGGAATACTACTGATATCTGATAACTAACTGAGACCATGAGGTTTCTTGAAACACATGACTGACTAAATTCTACTGAATCATGGCTTGATTTTATATATCGTGAAACATGACATAGCTCTAGGCACACAACTATAGTTTTCGGGTATGAATACCCCCAAGACTCGATGGAAGGAAACTGACACAACATGACTGACTTGATCATATGATTGGAGTCCACAATTCACATTATCATAAATAGAGGATATTATACATCATGTAGTTCCTCAATATATTAAGCATGGTAGGGAATGCATAGCTATATTTCATGTGCATATTGTATATATCCATTATCATACATACTTCATACCACAACAATATAAACACATAAAAAACATGAAATATATATTAAAGTATATAGCTAACATGGACTTAGTCATTTAGACATCATGGAACCATATAAACCTGAATTTCTAGCATCCTAAGCATTTTATCGAACACCTTGTATGCTTTCTTTAAGGCATAGGTGTGTTTCATAACTTGTACCATTTTACACTATCTAAGGTTCACAGTTTTCAACTAACCAGTATATATATTCCATGAAAACACCTCTAGATATCATCTTGAAATTTAAACAGCAATCATCAATATGTATATGCTCATATCACCACAAAAATTTCACAAAATATTATTTAAAACATGGTTCTTGAGCTCTATGAATGGATTGAATCCATAGATGAACACTACACATACCTTAGTGATTGAATCTTGAAAGAGATCTAATGTTTCTAAAGGATCTTGAAGAATTCCTTAGGCTTGCTCTTGAGGAGATGATCTTGAGAGAAAATCCTAATCTTATGGTTTAGAGTGTAAGAGAGGGTTTTTAAGATGCTTAAGTGAAGAAAAATGGGAAAAATTATGCCTTTTTAGGGTTACAAGTTGTGGAAGCCGAAGGAAAAAACCAAAATACCCTTATGAAATCAATTCCTAGTTGCTAAAAATCATAGCTGACAACATTTGGGACAAGGCATAAGAAATGTGACAAGCCGTCAAAAATGTCATCACACAGGAGATGGAATTAATGGTTTCTGCCTTCTGTGTGACGACATTTGTGACAAGGTGTCAAAAATCTAACAAGCCATCAAAAATGTCGTCACACAGAAGCTGGAATTGATATTTTCTACCTAAGTCTGACGACCTTCGTGATAGGGTATCATAAATATGGTAAGCTACCATGAATTTCATCACTTATGAGATGGTTTCTACCTAAGGCTGACTAATTTCATGATAGGGCACCACAAATGTGGTAAGCTACCACAAATGTCATCACACTATTTCGAGCCTGACATGGTGGAGTAAAATAGGAATAACTCTTTCCTTCGTTATTAGATTTAGGAAAAAATGCTATCATGGGAAAGATAATTCAATTATATATCTGTTGATAGGTCATGAGCTCAAAAATTCCAATTATAATGAGAGATATGCTCATTTAAAGTTGACTATACCAATATCCTTCTCAAGAATTCAATCGGTAAGGAATGTTTTGATTCGTCTGATATCTGGGAGTTATTTGAAGCCTTAATATACATCTAAACTACTCATAAAACTATAAAAGAACCATGATGTTCTATGTATGAGCTTGGTACATGGATCTAATATTGGTTTGGATTTTTTGGGGGGGTATTACTATTATCTAGGGAGGAACTGGAACTCGCTAACGATGATATCTCAAGAATATTACATAGATCATTAATTTTGAGGTAACACATGAATAGATAGGAGTTTTTGAAGGGACAACTTTACAACATGATCTAGAGTAGGAAAGAAAGGAAACTTTTCTTAAATGTCTCGTAGCCTCTCGAAGAAAAGTACAAATATCTCTGTATCGTTCTACAAGACTCTACTAGTAAAGTTGAACTTTATCTCTAATACAAAGTTTATAATGCCCCAAGAATGGATCCTGAGACATCACACAGTGCTTAAGGTCACAAGTGAGCCCAAGTTAACCCTTCTTCTGGCATAACTCATAGGCAACTGAATAAAATGCATAAATCTATACAAAATCAGCGGAACATAACTGTTTTCTGAATTTGATCAGTACAAAACTGAATTCACATAATTACAACTGTGCTTTTACAAAGAAAACTAAAACTGAATACATTAAGTCTACTTACTGGCTATGAAGCCTCTACTAATACTGACTAAAAATAGTTAGGTCATGACCTAACTCAATACATATGAGAAAAAGGTAAGAAATATAAATAAATCTAACTGAAGTCCCTGAAGTAGAAGGAATCATCATCTTGCTTGCTGGAATCTGCAATTGTCTGAATCATAATACGCATACTAAATCTTGTACCTACATTATGAGACAATATAGCACGTAGACGTATATGTGGATCAATACTTTGAGGATGTACTGAGCATAAGGAGGTGAAATATTGTAATGCCTCGAGTCTGGTACCCCAAACGCTACATGGTGCTCATAATTCTGAAGGTCTACAAGCTAACCCATGACTGGTACCTACTGTAATAACTGAATAAAAATACTGTATAATGCAGAAATATGGCGAAAACTTGTCATAAAGTTCAAACTAAAATAATATCTAAACAAAACAATGTCTGAAAAAGGTATAACAATACCCAAAACTGAAAATAATTGTAGGAAATACACTAGTCTAAAAGCCTCTAAACTGTTTGAATAAGGAGTTGATGGGACATATCCCCAACTAACTCTACCTACTAAACATGAACTGAAATAATAAAATAATGATCATTCCCTCAAATAATGAGGACTCACTGCTAATTTACTGGTGAGAATCAAAACTTCTAAGGATGCTCTGGATCCTTTTGAGTCTGAACCAATGGTATAAAACACCATAGCGTAAAGGAAAAGCATACATTAGTACGTGAGAATATACTGGCTTGAAAAGTGAGCTAGGATGAATGCATGGGTTCATCTGCATGAACTATAACTGACTAAGAACATGAACATTACAACATGCATGCATGAATGTATAACTGTAATTTAAAACATGAGGATTCTGAATACTAAGTTTACTGATAACTAATATAATCTGATATTTGATAGACTGATAACTGAATGTCTATTTCAGACAGACCTCATTCTGATAGAAATATTTGAGTTCTATTCTTATCTGAGTGACT
>NW_025877320.1:0-2218 GCF_002878395.1 Capsicum annuum
TTCTCATAAAATGGTGTTGGTCAATCATTGTAACACCCCGCATTTCGGGCTAGAACGAAAATCGTCATTTCTATGCATATATGACCCAAAAGCCATAAATCCTATGCAAATTTGGCATGTTAATCAATTATGTAGTGTGTAAACCTATTTAATCATGAATTGAGATCATATAGATCCCCTAACTCAAGGACGAGTTGAAAGTTTTCCTATCGTTCGAGTTTGAGTGAGCGTCGAAACTTGGGCCAACTTCAATTGACCATAACTCTTTGTATATAATGAATTAAAGAGCCTACTATACATCAAATGAAAGCTCTTCAAATTACCTTTCCAACGATACCAATTTCGCCTAAATCTGGTATCCAAGCGAAAAGTTATGGCCATTTTAGTGATTGAGACAGTAGTATCATGCGATAAGCGTGCGACGCACGCCCTATCGCACGCACCAAAATTTCAGGTTTTGTTTCCGCATTTTAAGGGAAAAATAGGTATCTTTCATCCCTTATCCAGCTATAACACAGGATTAAACTCCCAAAACACCAAAATATGATTCTTTTCTCTCAAATTCATCAAGAACTCACCCTAGGGTTTCAAACTAAGAACCCAGATATCTCAAGATTTAACCGTGGATTTTTCTTAATTCTTCAAGATTTGAAATTCCCATTGCGAGGGCTACAAGAGGCACCCATCAATCATACGTATAGCATCCCAAAAGCTAGATTTCATTCAAAAGTTTCTAATTTAAGGTATGCGGTGTTTTCCTAAAATCTCATGGGTATGGAAATCTTGATTTTAAGAAAGGGTTTTTCAGATTTATGAATATATTCATGTTTTAGAAGCATTGATGATATTGTTTTGGCCTTTAGGCCTTCCCCCAAATTGATTTGAAATATTATATATATTGTAAGCATTCATTTTAAGGTTGATGATTGAATTGAGAGCATGATTCATGAAAAATCCCTCTCTTGTGATGATTTTCATTTACTTATGATATACTATGAAATCTTTTGAATGCATCTTGAAAAGCATGTTATGAAATGTCTTGAATAATGTTATATTTGGATTATGATTTTGATTTCAAAATAAAGAGGGTTGTTTATGTTGATGAATGTTGAACATAATCATATAATGAGAAGGGTTGCATGGTTTGTAAAGATAACATGACCACCACTTGTTTATTGAAAGGATGGGAATTTTGCATAGTTTTGACTTATGTTTTCGGAACATGAATTCCCTTTGTTAAATTGCATGTTTGGGTGGTTTGAACTATGTTTTAATGAAAGAATCATGCATGATACATTATGGCTCAGAAATAGGACTTGCAAGTCTTGGTGTGACGACACCAATCCAGATAATGCCATGGTAATTTAGAACAGAATAGAATGCATGTTTGAAGTTAGATTTTTCAAATGTTGAAACTAGAATAATGCATGATTCAGAACAGGATAAAATTGAGCATAAAGAGAACTTAGGTGGTTCCCCGAAGAAGGCATGAGTTCAGACAACTCATTTCCCAAAACCATGATTTGTTGATCCGAGTATATTTTATACGCTGGCCCAGTTCCCTGTGGCGTATCAGACTCAGACACTTCAACCCTTGCGGCACACTTAGGTTGGGGGCTTCCCTGCCGTGTCAATTGTAGATTCCATATAACCCGTGGAATATTAGACTTGTAGGGGAGTGTCACCTAACTCAGAAATAATACAAAGATCATAAACTGCATTTGACAGAAAGGTTTTTATGTTTTTTCAAGAATGCCCATGTGTTTTGAAAATTATATTTTTCAGGTTGTTTATGACTAGCTCTCAACTATTTTATTTATATAAAAGCTTTATTTTGGATAGTTCTGCACACCAGTACATCTGTATTGACCCTCCCTCCCTCCAGGTTTTGAGGTACAGTCTAGGGGTCCTGATAAGCAGTAGATTTCATCAGACAGGAGTGAAGAGTACCAGTTGCTGAGCCTTCTATATTTCAGAAGGCCTAGTTTCTTTCAGACAATTATTATTTATTATGGTTTTGGTCTACTGGGGGCCTTGTCCTAGTTTTCAGATAGTTGTTATTTGATCATATAGTAGAGATTTCGCAGACGGTTTTCAGACGGTGTTTAGTTTATATATGAATGGTGTATATGATTACAAGTTAGAAGGGCTCTCGGGCCTTCATGGTTAGGGATGTCCGTCACGGCTAGGGCCCTGGTTCGGATCATGATAAACTTGA
>NW_025877321.1:0-4670 GCF_002878395.1 Capsicum annuum
CTAGTGCACTAGAACTTCATAACCACAATAATCGATCATGACCTAACGGTTTTTCTTATCATACACCATTAGCATGTACTATTTTAGCACCTCAAGCCTACTAATTTAATCCCACAAAACATGCATCATCAAACTCTTGCCATTATTTACCACCACACCATTTAAATTCAAGCCTATAGTTTAGTATCAATCATTTACCACCAATGAAGAATGCAGCATAATATAATTATACTAATCTATCAAATTGTAACATTCTATCCCAAATACTTCAAAATCTGCTACATACCTTCTCATAAGTCGTACTAGTTTACAACTACCAACAAAAGAAGGTCAGGGGGTTAGGTCACATAATAGACATGATCAACCTTAATCTTATATTATAACCCCATACAATCTTTTCTACCTATACGGATTTCTCACCTCATACTTACTCAATCATACATTTAGACTGCCTTCAAATTCCTCAAACAACCATGAGTCTATAATCATAACTTACTAGCTAATATAGCCATTTTCACATTCAAAACTCACAAGGACGATACCTCTTTAAAACTCAATCTCATGCAAACAGATTCAGCCATACATATATTAAACCAACGAAAGAATAACAAGTTGCTAGTGAATCAAAAAAGGCCTCACACGGCTTCAATAGACTTTGGTTTTGTATTTTGAACAAGAAAATGAGATGGATGAAAAGGCAACTATGCTAGTGAATCGAAAGAGCCCCACACGGCTTCACTAGACTTTTTAGTTTCATCAACACAATGATAAAATATTTTCAAGAGATAGAAACTTGTCACACAATATTCCATTATCTGAGAATACACATCTTACTTTGTATAGATAAAAATTTGAGTCAAATATTTCCCCCATAAATTATCATACAATCCACACACGCTACTAGCTACCAACAGGTCATGACACTAACACTTTAGCTAATACTACTATTTGGGTGGAAATACAATTCTGACACTTCTACTACATATCTTTTCCCTTAAGCATGACATCTGCAACATAAATTTTTGAAAAAGGCCGAATATACTCAATACAGAAGGCTGAAAAGCACGATTTCATCAAGATCAAGGTTCACACTAGAACCCATACACTCTGAAGCAATAATGGACTCTTCTCGAGTCCTTGCACAATTTTAAGATCTTATATGACGCGATACAAATGGACAATACCATTTAGACTCTAAACTTCTGTACTTGAATCGACCCAATGATGAGACATGTCTGAGAATGTCCAAGTAAGGAAAGAATTTGGGATGATTTTACTTTTATATGGATGTCACCATAGCATGAATTAGAGTATAAAGGAGGAACATTTTGACTCTATTGCATGAGCTAGAACATGAAGAAAGAGAGACACTCCTAAATTCCTTGTAGCCTCCTGCTTATAAGTGTGGCGCGCTACACACCCATAAACAAGACTCTACTCAATGCGATTTCGCAGACACCCTGGGACCATGAACCACGCTTTGATACTAAGTTTTTCACGACCCGAACCGGGGCCCTGGCCATGACGATCATTCAAAACCATAAAGGCCTGAAACACCCCTATCTGTCTGATAATCATGCACATAATTCATTATAAAAGAAATGCGGAAGATACACAATATAATGGAAACATGGTCAAGAATCATATGAAAATAAAAATGGGGAATAGTGTCCCACAATCTAAATCAACATCTCTAAAACCGTCTGCGAAATCTCTACTACATGACTAAAACAATGTCTATGTGAAAACTGGGACAAGGCCCCCATCAGACCCAAAACTAATAAGTGATAAATGAAATAGCAGACATCAGGCCTTCCAAAATATAGAAGGCTCACCACTTGATTCTGTGATCTGTCGAAAGAAATTTACTGGTTATCTGGACCCCTAGACTGTGCCTCCGAACTTGGGAGGGAAGGGGGTTAATACAAAAGTACTGGTATGCAGAGAAATCAAAACAGAAGTATAATAGTTTTACACAATATAGGTGAGAGCCATTATAAAGCAGTTTCATATCAAATCATTTGAAAACACATGGGCATAATGTAATTGTTTTCAATAACAATGAAATGCAACTGAGCTAGGTAGAATACCCTACATAATTTACACCAACTGTCAAACCCCGGTTGCCGTCGAGATTAGAGTATACGTGAGGGGAAGACACACAAGATCACACAGCATGATGTCTCGACCTAATGGTAGTGCCCAAGATCACTTAGCCCAGGATCCTACCTATAATCCCAATTTGGGAATGATATAAAGTCAAGTACTCAAGATCACTTAGCCTGGTACCAAATTCCTGTATCGACAAACATAGTTTCCAGCGATGAGCCCTTACACTGAAACGCCTTCTTCGGGAATCTACCTATCTCATGTAAAATCAATGCATTCAAATTTAATCTGATTCAATCACATATCATATTCTGTAGGGTATCGTCATACCTGACTTGCAAGCCATTAATATCACAGTATTCTTCTCATTCAACCATTGTATTCAACAGTTTCAACAGAAATAACCCTCTCGTTTTCAAGTCAAAATCATATCAATTCTCAAAACATTTCATGTCATGATTTTCAAGATGTTTTCAAACAATTTACATCATATGCACATTCAAAACAAATTCACATCAAGAGAGGGATTTCATATAATTCATGCTCTCAAAATATCACCTTTTCAAAACACATGCATATACATATATAATATGTCAAATCGTTCGGAAGTAGGCCTAAAGGCCAAATTCAATATTATAGAAATGTTCAAAACATAATTATATTCATAGTTTCAAAACCCCCATTTGTAAAACATGAATTTAAAGACCTATGAGATTTTTGGATAACCCCACGTACCTCTATATGCGAATATGATAGGTGCTTCTAGAAGCCTACATTGCGGAGATTCCAAATCTTCAATTTTTTTTGAAAACCTATGGTTGAATCTTGAACTATTTGGGTTTTTATTTTGAAACCCTAGAGAGAGTTATTGAACAATTTTGATGAGTGAAGGTGTATTTTGGGGTCTTTGGGAACTGAATTTCGTATTTATGGCTAAATAAGGGTGGAAAAGGACCATTTTATCCCAAAAACTGAGTGTTTAAGTCACCTAAAACCTTTACATAGGCAGTGCCTATGCTATCGCCTATGTTTACATAGGCGCTGCCTATGCTATTGCCTATATTTACTTAGGCGCCGCCTATGCTATCGCCTATGTTTACATAGGCCCGCCTACTACTTTGAAAGGCCATAACTTCTTGATCGGGTGCCTTCCAGCTGCCAGAGTCTTCGATAAGAAAGAGGCGTCTGAGTAAACAGAAGTGAGATCTTTCTAGTTCTTGAACTAGCCTTCCCCAGCTTGAAGTCAAGTGAGGAACTTGTAGAAAAATTTGTATCGTTGGAAAGCTAACTCGAAGACCTATCATTTGACACATAGTAGGCTCTTTAATTCAAAATATACATAGAGTTATGGTCGACAGAAGCTGACACAAATTACAATGTCCAATAAACTTAATCGATCGAAATAGTTTCAACTCATCCTTGAGTTGAAGGACCTCTATGGTCTATATTCAAGCTTGAATGGATTCACATACTACGCAAATAATTAACATGCCATATTGGCATAGGATTTATGGCTTCGTAATTATCAACGCATCAAAATCATGGTCTATATTGTAGCCTGAAATGTGAGGCGTTACACCACTTCAAGCTAATTACTCTTTAGAACAAGAGTTCTCCTTTGATGGTCAATTTCATGAGTACTTTTCTTTCCTCCAGTTGATGTCCATAAAAATCTGAGGTACCTCACGTGATGTATTTGATGTATGACCGACCTCTTGGACAATTTTTGCCCAAGAGTTTAAAAAAATTGAAGTTACAACAAATGGATGTACCCCTCTTTGTCTCCTGGTTAGATGTAGTCAGGAAGATGCCTTGTTTCAACTTGCGAAGCTTGTCTCTTGTCATGGATGATATATCAGATGATCTTCTCATCACAATTGTGCATTCTCTTCTTCGTTTAGTAGAACTGGATATTGAGGGACAGACCTTTTATGGAGCCATCGGTACGGGACTTGACCAACATTGGACTGCCGGCTCTGAAGTTCTGCGAATGTCTAATTGCCCTCTCGATTGTTCTAAGTGAAATGAATTATCCTTCATTTAAGAGATTCAAAAATATAGGCATGTTTTATGTTTCTGAAGGTTGTAGAAGGTTGGAATCAGTGAAACTTGGTGGGTTTGCAAAGGTTAAGAAATTTGAAGTGTTGACTTCACCTCTATTATCCGACTTGGTGTTTGATAATATGATAGGAGTTGCAAGGTTCGTAATTGAATTAAGGCTGTCAGCATGCAGTCTTCTAACTATGCTCTTCTCAATTCTGCCCAAATTTTATTGTCTTCTCTTCTCTTTATATTTCCTTTTTGTATTTTAATTCCATGTTGTACCTCTCTTGTTTATTAATATGTGTTAATATCTTTCATGTAAATCTCTCTACAGCCACTTGGAGAGATGGAAACTATTGTTTTCCTCTATATGTACAATTTTTACAAGGTATTCTTTTGTTTACTTCTATTTTTCATAAATTCTAATTCTCTATTTTACTCTTTCTAGTTCTAATAGTGTTGCTTTCTATTGTATCTTATTCTTTTACTATTCCTTATTTTAGATTGTTTCATTTGAG
>NW_025877322.1:0-2165 GCF_002878395.1 Capsicum annuum
CTTTCTTGAAAATGGTTAAGTCTAGTGACTCTATAGGGGATTTTTTTATTTTGAATGTGGTTTGATAAGTGACTTAGTGTCTTCAAAATGGTTAAGTCTTGGATCTTTAAAGGGATTTTTTTTGTTTTGAATGTGGTTTGGTAGGTGACTTAGATGCTTGAAAATAGTTATGTCTAGAGACTTTAAAGGAGAATTTTTTTGTTTTGAATGTGGTTTGGTAGGTGACTTAGTTGCTTGATAATGGTTAAGACTAAAGACCTTAAATGGGATTTTTTTTGTTTTAAATGTTGTTTGGAAACTAACTTAGTTGCTTGAAAATGGTTAAGTCTTGGGACTTTAAAAGAGATTTTTTTGTTTAGAATGTGGTTTGGTAGGTTTCTTGGCTACTTGAAAATGGGTAAATCTAGGGACTTTAAAGGGAATTTTTTTTGTTTTGAATGTGGTTTGGTAGGTGACTTAGTTGCTTGAAAATAGTTAAGTGTACAGACTTTAAATGGAATTTTTTTGTTTTGCATGTGGTTTGGTAAGTGACTTAGTTTCTTGAAAATGGTTAAGTCTAAGCACTTTAAATGAATTTTTTTTATTTTGAATGTGGTTTGGTAAGTGACTTAGTTGTTTCAAAATTGTTAAGTCAACAGACTTTAAATGGTATTTTTTTATTTTGAATGTGGTTTGGTAGGTGACTTACTTGCTTGAAAATGGTTAAGTATAGGGAATTAAAAGGAATTTTTTTTTTTGAATGTAGTTTGGTAGGTGATTTAATTGCTTTAAAACGATTAAGTCTAGGGACTTTAAAAGGGATTTTTTTTTTTTAAATGCGGTTTGTTTGGTGACTCAGTTGGTTCAAAATGGTTAAGTCTTGGGACTTTGAAGGGGATTTTATGTTTTGAATGTGTTTTTTTTTTATAGTTAGTTGGTTTAAAATGGTTATGTCTAGGGACTTTCAAGGAGATTTTTTTTTGTTTTTAATGTGGTTTGGTAAGTGACTTAGTTGCTTGAAATTGGTTAAGTCTATGGACTTTAAAGGGGATTTTTTTTCTTTAAATGTGGTTGGTTAGTTGACTTAGTTGCTTGAAAATGGTTAAGTCTAGAAACTTTAAAGGAGATTATTTTGTTTTGAATGTGGTTTGATAGGTGACTTACTAGCTTGAAAATGGTTAAGTCTAGAGACTTTAAATGAGATTTTTTTGTTTTGAATGTGGTTTGGTAGGTGACTTAGTTGCTTGAAAATGGTTAAATCTAGGGACTTTAAAGGGATTTTTTTTGTTTTGAATGTGGTTTGGTATGTGACTTATTATCTTTAAAATGGTTAAGTCTAGGAACTTTAAAGGAGATGTTTTTGTTTTGAATGTGGTTTCGTAGGTGACTTAATTGTTTGAAAATGGTTAAGTCTAGGGACTTTAAAGGGGATTTTTTTGTTTTGAATGTGGTTTGGTATGCGATTTAACTGCTTGAATGAGGTTAAGTCAAGGGACTTTAAAGGAGATATTTTTTTTTGAATTTGGTTTGGTAGGTGACTTAGTTGCTTGATAATTGTTATGTCGAGTGAATTTAAATTGAATTTTTTTATTTTGAATGTGGTTTGATAGGTGACTTATTAGCTTGAAAATGGTTAAGTCTAGGGACTATAAAGGAGATTTTTTTTTTTGTATGTGGTTTGTTAGGTGACTTAGTTTCTTGAAAATGGTTAAGACTAGGGACTTTAAAGGATTTTTTTTTTGTTTTGAATGTGGTTTGGTATGTGACTTAGTTGCTGGAAAATGGTTAAGTCTAGGGACTTTAACGGAGATTTTTTTGTTTTAAGTGTGGTTTGGTTGTTGACTTAGTTTCTTGAAAATGGTTAACTAGGGACATTAAAGGAAATTTTTTTATTTTGAATATGGTTTGGTATGTGACTTAGCTGCTTGAAAATGGTTAAATCTTGGGACTTCAATGAGAATTTTTTTGTTTTGAATGTGGTTTGGTATGCGACTTAATTGCTTGAAAAAGTCTAAGTCTAGGGACTTTAAAGGATATTTTTTTGTTTTGAATTTTGTTTGGTGGTGACTTAGTTGCTTGAAAATGGTTAAGTCTAGTGGATTTAAGTCTAGGGACTTTAAAGGAGATTTTTTTGTTTTAAATTTGGTTTGGTAGGTGACTTAGTTGCTTGAAAATGGTTAAGTCTA
>NW_025877323.1:0-3392 GCF_002878395.1 Capsicum annuum
ATGACCATTAGGCTGCCTCCAATACATATCAACTAGGATCGACTTATTCACTTGTTTCTGATTTCTATTGAGCTCCTATATCATATGTGATTATTTACAGCTTTACATACTTAGTACATATTTCGTACTGACGTCCCTCACGGGGGACCTGCATTTCATGCTGCAGGCACAGGTGCTTCAGTTCATTCACAGCATAGATAGGAGCCAGGTCATATAGCTATTGTTGGTGAGCTCCAGTTTGCTTTGGAGATTTTCGAGTCGGTCCCTTATGTTTTGTTATTGTACAGGAGTCATGTGTGGCGGGGGTTTGTCCCGACCCTAGTTATGTCATGTATATCCTAGAGGCTTTGTAGACATAAGGAAGGGTAAAGTCATGGAAGTTTATATAGTGATGTTATATTTGTATATGTGGTGGCCCCAACGGCCAAGTATTATATATATTTATATTTGTGCTAATACAGGTAATTAGACCCTTCTATATGCAACGAAGTGCTGTCCAAATTTTTGGTGACATATAAGTGAAAGTACAGGTATTTGAACGGGTTCTCCCGGGCCTTCTCGGCTTCGGGTGCCAGTCCGGCCCGATGGGATTTTGGGACGTGACAGTTCTCATGACTGAGGTCGTGGTTTGCAAAGGAAGAGGCTGATGACGGAGGATTATGAAGAAGATGATAAATGGGAGCGGGGGTTGCGAAGAAGACGATAAGAGGGGGGAAAGGGTGAAGATGATGATGATGATGAATGGGGGGGACGGGGTGCTTTTTTTAATTTTTTTTATTAAGAAATTATAATAATTTAAAATAATATTAATAAAATAATTTAAATATAAGTTTTTTAATTAAAAAAAGGTAAAATATTATTTAATATACTGTTCAAGCGCCCAAGGAGAGTATAACACACTCTCCTTGCCAACTCAGCATTTTGTGCCTAATAGGTATCAATTTTAGCACTTGAGGGGTCCGATAGGTACAAGCGTTAGTTGAGGGGTTTAAGTGAATTTTCAGGACAATTTTGAGGTCCTATCGATGGGTTTGGCTTTTTTCTTTCTATTTTTTAGCATCAAAAGGAAACATCAGTTTTCAATTAAAAGACATTGGAGCGCAGACAAACTGCATTCAGCACATAGTGCACTAATTGAATAGTGAAAATTGATGTTCAAACTTAAACAAAAATCCATTGTCATATTAACTGTTATCTAATCAAATACTAAATCACCACCATGCCAATTTCGTTCTTCTCATTGCCATTAACTTCCACAGTATTTTCAATGACCAAATTCATGAACTGATCAAACCCACAAAGAATTTTAGTGACTAAGATGTTGGCATTCAACTTGATTTGAAGCTGCTTGTCCATATATTTTTTGAGATCCGAAGGTTGACTCGACCTGCTCATCCCTGCTATCTACTATTTGCTATTTTTTCTGCGCATCAACGGAGATGGTATGAAAATAAGCTTTAAGAGAGGTTGAACAAACAATTGAGGGAAGAAATATTTATCAAATTTCAACAAAATTAAGACAAAATAACTATATTTTCTCACAATATGGCAAGAACGATCAAAAAGATTTAATTACCAATTCTTCAAACAAATAATCTTGAATTTTGATTTTGGATGACAAATTTGGAAATTAGGGTTCTTTAGTTTGGAGCCCCAAATTGGTTGAAATGGAGGATATTGTTGAATATAATTGTTGGGCATTATAATGTAATATTTTTAAAATGTTTTTAAACGTTTATTTTTGAGTTTTAAAAAGGCTGAATATGTCTATATTGAGTGTAAGAAACGCGCCTTGGACTGAGTGTCGCAGAGAGGTAATAGTTTCACTTTTATATAGTATAGGTATATAATAGGTCACCATAATAGTTTAAGCCTGTACTAGACTTTTCATGTATAGTTTAAGGTGAAAACAATAACTTTTTCCTTCAAGCAACCAAAAAAGTTCAAAGTGTGGAGATGATATTTAGTATAAATAGAGAAACACTCCTTCGGCCCCTCAATTAATTAAAGTGATACCTATTAATAATCTCAATAATGCAAAAGGGTACTCGACCCCGCTCATTGAAAACGATTTGATGCTTTAAGTTTGGACATAGTATATCTATGGGTGTGCTTGGTAGGAAGGAAAATAAGTTTTTTTTTTTTTTTTTTTATGTATGATTGGTGAGTGAAAAATATTTTTTGAAAAATATTTTCTGGTGTTTAATTGTTGAATGAAAAAATATTTTTTAGAAAATATATTTTATTGTTTAGCTAAAGAGTAGAAAATACTTTCTAAAAAAATAATTTTTGACCCCAGAAAATATTTGTTTTAGAAAATGTTCGGTATGAAGGAGGAAAATATTTTCTAGGTTTTCTAGGAAAATAATTTGTTTCTTACTTATATTCCTATGTTCATTACGCAAGTAAGAAAATTTTACTAAAAGTATTTGTATATATTTAATAAAAAATAATGAGAAAAAAATAGGATAATAAGGGTGGGGATAAGAAAAAAAGTTTTGAAACTTAAAAAAAAACAAAAATTTAGTGGGGGAAGGGGGGTGGGGGTGGGACAGAATAGGTGATAGGGATGGGGTATGAAAAAATGTTTTGACTTTTTCTTAAAAAATATTTTTTTTTGAGGGGGTCTAGTAGGGGTCGGAAAGTGAGGCTGTGGTAAGAATTAAAAACAAATTTGAAAACTTACAAACTTTTTTTCTTTTTTTTTTTTTGTGGGGGGGGGGGGGGGCAGGGGGGGGGGGTGGGGGTCGAAGTCGGAGAGTGAAGGTGGGGCAAAAAAAAACTAATTTATTTTTTGGTTGGGAGGGGGGGGGGGGGGGGGGAGCGTGGGGGATGGGGGATTGAGGTAGGGGAGGATGATTTTGAGAGGTTGTACGAACATTTTAACTTGAGAGTGAGGTTGAAAAAGAGTTTAGAAAAAAAATTTCTAAATTTGAGGACAATAAGTTGATTTGGAAACATTTTTCAAAACAGTTAAACCAATCAAATATGAGAAAATTAAAAATATTTTTCAAAAAATATTTTTCAAAAATATTTTCCTTCGTACTAAACACACTCTATATCTATATCTATATATATACTATATTAGAAGTGTGAGTGATTCGAATTTTTTGTCATTTATTAAAAGTTTATACTTTAGATAAAATCTTTTATTATTTTCTTTCAATTATTATTTTATTAGATTAAGAACTTCTGAAATATTTTAGAAGAACCTTAATAAAATAAATATGCGAGTATTATAATATATAGAAAGAAATTAAGGCTCCATTTGTTTTTTTAAGATTCAGATGTCTGAATCTGAATGAACATCTGAGTGATTAAGATGTTGTTTCTAGATCTGAAAAATGAATGATTAAGATTATTTGTTTTTCAACATCTGAATGTGTAAAAAA
>NW_025877324.1:0-1225 GCF_002878395.1 Capsicum annuum
TAGAGTAATGGCAAAAATAAGAGAGGAGATAAAAGGAAGAATTTGGAAATTATCCAAAACAAAAGAAAGGATACAGTAACCAGAAGATGCAAAAGAACATCTCTCAAATTAAAAGAATATTTGGCGCCACAAAATAACCATTTGCTAAAAATTCAAATGAAAAGTAGGTTTAGCTCCCAAAAATTGAAACCAAAATCAAATCAGAAACGTAAATTTTTCGTGGAAAATCCGTACATGACGGCAAATTGGTCCTATTTTCTAGAAAATTGAATTTTTCTTAATTGTTGATAGAGAAAATGAGAGTAAAATTTTAAATTAAAGCGATACACTGATTTGGACTACTTAAATCTTTGCAAAAGAGAGAGACAGTGATGTAGGTGGTGTATTTTTTTAGTAGATTTTTTCTTAATACTGTACTGTCTGTTGCATTTTTTTAATTATTGTGAAATTTAATAAAAGTACCTAGTGGTCCAATACTTTTTTAAGAGGGGTAATTTAGTAACTTTAGCAAGGTCAATGCCTACTTCTTAAATATCGTTTCCGGTCAAATGACGACATATAATTTGAAACGGAGGGAGTATTATGATATTCAATGTTCATCAATCCATAAGCAAATTACTTTCTATAGTTCCCAGTAGGTTACAATGAGTCGATCCGATTCAAACCTATTGCTCTATACAACTCTTAAGAGAAATTTATAAAATCAATCTACTGTAAATAGAAAATGTAAATCAAAAATCAATCTTTAGAGCATGTAAAAAGGACCAAAGGATAGCAAAAATTTAATTAGTATCGTTGAACAAGAAGATATCCAAAGGATAATTGAACTAGTTAGTACCATAACAATATTAACTACAGATCTAGAGAAAATAGATTAAAACTTGAATTAATTAATTTGTATAATAGATAAGTAATCCGAAAAGATGGGAAGTCCATTTAGGACTAGTATTGAAGGTTGACAGTCAGGTATGTAAAGCATACTCTATACAATATCTTTGGCATAAAAGTGAACAATTGTTCTATTAAGAAATTTTCCAAAGTTACTCAATAACATGTGATATCTAATGGTTTTGTATGATGTCCTACGTTACCAATGAACTTGTTTCCACCCTACAAGATGTCAAGACATTCCAATACTTACTTGTTTTCCAAATCTTACATGTTTATTGCACTAATGAATGCCAGAAGGTATCTGGTTACTCAAACAAGATCCATGCGCTATTAA
>NW_025877325.1:0-7078 GCF_002878395.1 Capsicum annuum
AAATAATATCTCAATATCATCACAGTTTATAAAATTATGCATACTGATATAAATGACTCACTTAGCTCGAATTAAAATCATCATAATCATAAGAGAGTAAAATATATCAACATGTGAGTCATCATAATAAATATCAATTCACTTCCATCTAGATTCCAAATCATCAAAGCAATTAAATCTCATAACAATTCTCTTTGGAATATATGTTCATTAAATCTTTCGAAAACAATGACTTTCTCAAACTCAGTTTTTCAAAAAAATATGTTTTCATCTTAGATAGAAGAATAAGACTTTTCATATTAGATAGGAGAATACACACATACCCATTGGGAGTCTCTTACAACCGACATAAACCATGTGAGCTACATGGAGTCCAATGTCCAACCCACGTTGGGGAGAGCTATCCTATCCTTTCCATTAGAGTAGGACCTTAATAATTCTTTTCACTAGTGATCACTATATCAATCAGCCTTAGGCTCACATCCTACGGGGCGCTTAGTTCTAGGGAAGTACCAATTACAGCTATATCTCCCACTCGGTGCTAAAGAATACTCCGAAACTTATCTTAGATCATTTCAAAAGAAAATCCACAACTACGCAATTCAACAATTCATATCGGGAGCCATCATGCTATCCCTTTTTCATAATAAATCAACATGTGAATTTCTTTTCTCATTCGAGTAAAAAAATAACTCTTTCAAGACCAAAAGGTCAAATCATTCAAATATCAAGGTGTGTATAACACATTACTTCACCAAAGATCATAATCTCAAAGAGGGTTTAAATCCCATATATCAGCACTTGAGCAAAACATTTCAAGATTCATACTTTGTATAGCAAACAAGTATTCTGGAAATTCAACTTGAAACATGATATTAACAACAAAACTCAAGGAATTCATCTTTAAGATATCACAAAAATATCATAGTTTCTTGAACAAGAATATAGGATAATAGTTTCCATCTCAAATTCATAATTTAACAAGTAAAATCATTTATCTTCATAAAATAGTAAAAATTTTTGGGCACAGGAACGAAAGGATGTTCTTGTTGAAAACCCCACATACCTTTATGGTAACGGATTCATTGAAAGATTGGACCCTCAATGTTGATTGTGCAACCCTAGTTGTTTTTATCTTTTAGTACTCTTGGATGGATTGATCATAGGGTTATGATATGTTTAGATTCTATTAAATTCATAAGGTTAAGTTTAGGGGTGTGTAAGGAGTGCCAAAAGACTTAATTGCCCTCAAAATAACTCAAAACAGTGTTTTTACTACCTGAAACACCAAGTGTGCGCCGTATTGCTTATCACATACATTTACGTATGCGCCGCATTGCTTATCTCACACATTTAAGTATGCGCCGCATTGCTTATCGTACACATTTAAGTATGCGCCACATTGCTTATCGTACACCTATTCCAGTAGCCATGTGCGATTGGTTAGGCTACGCACTCTACTTCGTAAAGCCATAACTCGTTGCTCGGGTGTCAAATTTTGATGAAATTGGTATCGTTGGAAATCTAATTCAATTATATACAATTTTATAGGTCTTGGGATGAAAAATTCCATGTATATTAGGAGATATTCACTTTTGAAATTGACCCTTGTAGAATCGAATGTCAAACTTTGGATGAATCAATTGGTCTTAGCTCAACCTTGTTCTATGTCATTTCTATAAACATTTTCCACCTCTAAACTACTCCATAGACTAGGATAATGATCATGCAACTTGTATTCATATGAGAATTGCTTGGATTAGAGCTTAGACGCGCAGGAACGACGATTAGAATTCTATCACAAAAATACGAGGTATTACATTATCTCCCCCTTGGGAACATTCGTCCTCGAATGTGAATAATTAAACTGAAACACAGAGGAATATTAGTCTTCAAGATATCATGTGTAACTAATAGAGATGAATCAATGGATCTCAAGAATAATGAGCTACTGAACTGGTCTGCAAGTGCATGAATCCTCAAGAAAAATAACTATATGGCTAAGATAGAAACGAGAGTGTCAACTTATGAGTAACCATTACATTGCACTGGATCTGATCTTATGGGAAATGATGAGAGGTTTATGACATGAAAACTCGGGGTATTACAGCATCCCCCTCTTGGGATCGTTCATCCTCGAATGATAATAATTTGATGAAAATACTAGGAAGAGACTGTGATACTACACAGGATACTTACGAACTGAATCTTGACTTAATATCTGAAACTGAAACTGATGCATGAACTAAGCTGAATTCATAATTTCATTGGATACAAAAACATTGCCTCTTGGAATGTACATACGTATAAGACTGCGGATAGTAAGACTAGCTGGAAAATTAAGAATCTGTAGGAGCTTATCTCCTTGCTTGCTAAACTAGATTACAGGCTATATAGATTGGATCATATTGACTACCCATACTCAAATGGAGTATTTCTTTAGCACTTTTTTACGAAATTCTATTGACATTAGGGAGCAAAGAATTTTGGGCATGCTCTGAACAAGACATTTGACTAAGGAATTACAACATTGATATAACTCTATAGCATGGAATATAATTATATAACTCATAAACTAGGATAGGATTGCTAGGCCGTAGGCAACGCAACTTCTTACTTTCAAGCTTAGCATCACTTCTCAAATGCTCTCTCAACTATACTATTCCCCTTAAATACCATATTCATTTGATTCAACTTATGATTCTCATATTGGCACTGCGAAATCTTTCTACTAAGGTCTAAACTAAAATAAGTTCTCTCACCATGATCAAACCTAACACTAAATCACAAGATACAACATGCCAAACCACAATACTAGTCTAAACCACAAGGTTCAATATTCTATATCTTCTTAGAGCTCACACCCTAAGCATAACATGTCTTACCACTTCAATGACTAATTTAAAACTCTTGATATGGATTCACTAGTGCATATTGCATTCATCATCTTACACCCAACATGACATTCAAGCCTATCATTAAAAATTACATATAACTTTAAGGCAAATACCCCTAAAGGCATACTTCGCATATTCTCTAAACCTTTTATCAACAATAATTTTCTTGCACTATTCTTAAAAACATACACACAATTTCTAACTAACCATGACATGTATCAAAGACTTGGCCTCAATCTTACTTCACACTTTAGCCTTAGATAGAAAAGCATAAATAATCTTTCTTAATGAGGGTCATCAACTCTCTCACATTTAAACCATTGCTTATCCACTATCATCACCACTATCTTAACATAGGAAAAGGTCACCGAAGGGCTAACGCATATGAACCAGAAGCACAAAAACTACAATACATAACATTAACACTTATCTTTGTCCCGAGGAATAAAATATCAAAGGCATGGATTCATTAAAGAAATCTAAGCTGAGGACATGCATGATATAATGCGAACTTCACTAGTATTATGAGTTTAAAAACTGGTCATACTCTGAAACATGAGTTTATACTTATCATGAGCTATTCAACATAAGACTGGAGTTCATAGATTCATAAGAGATAACTCGAATCACAGAGTAAAGTTGTTACATGCTTGCTAGAAGCTGAGCATGGGCTTGAGCACACATGATAGGTATAAGCATAGGCCTGTGGCATGGATTTGTCAAGTAAGTGATGGATTTGGTGTTGTAATGACTGAAATCCAAGAAATACTCTAGAGTAAGAAGGTATCACTATCTCATCATAACTCATTATTGACATATATCAAAATCTAATTCTCAAAACTCGGTTTGGTTCTTCACTAACCATCTCCCCCTTAGGTCAAAGCTGGTATTCTAAGTATGATGATCTACTCCATATCCTCGAGATTAAGCTATAATTTCATCATTCTATTATCTTTACATAAATGATAAACTCACAAGAATAAACTAGTTTCGAACTTACCGACTTCATTCTTAAACAACCCATCCATATGCCATCCTTAATTCCTAGCTTCAATAATCATCATCAAAGACTTAAACTCTTATTTGCAACCATATCTACATCTCTAATCACATAATCATAGCCTACCAAGATCACACTTCTATACTTATATTTTTCCCAAACCATGAGAATAAAATCATACTAAAAGGACTCAACATCTTCAATCATAACTCCTTAACTTAGCTATCAAGAACAACATAAATTATCTAACTAGCCTTTCTCCACCTAGCAACTCAACGTTACTACTAACCACACAATATGCAATAATCCTTAAAAAAATAATGCAGCCCCATAGCACCTTGGGCACACCTCTACACCATACTTAATTACGAACACATGATCTTATACTCTTGCATACACTGTTCAGGCCTACTAGATCAGCTCCATATAACTAGCATCAACAACCAAACCATCAACTGTTCAAACTAAATGTCTAGAGCTAAACATGATTTACAAACCAATCTCACACACAATTTTCACTTCAAAACTATAGAAAATATCATTAAGAAAAACTAGTACACAATGACAATCGATCATAATCATATGGCCTATCTTATTCATAATCTGTTAACACATCCTTCTTCTTCACATCATTACTATTTACCCATCTTCACACCTAAATTACTTTCATAGCTCTATAAATTTCAACTAAACTTCCTCTTGCAATCTCAGGAAAGCCTAAATTAACAATACTCAACCACCAAGTACTTCCATCAAAACCTATACTTTCCTAGCACAACAAATACCATCAATAACTATTTTCATACTTCAAGCAAACAACAATCCACCTTAACTAATAATATCCTTCTCTAACTTCACTAACCTAACAAACAAGGGTATATAACTTCATTACCAATTCAATCATAAGCAAAAATTCAGCTATACATATTCAACGAATCGCCCTTACCACCATTCTTGCCACTACACTTCTAAACCCATAAGTTCAACTAACATAAGACTTTCAACTAAACGTTACTACTTCTGTCACTACACAGAAACCCACTCTTTCAACTAACACCAGAATAACAAGATAAACAACAAGTTGCTAGTGAATCGAAATAGGCCTCACACGGCTTCAGTAAACTTTGGTTTTGTGTTTTGATTAAGAAAATTTTATGAATAACAAAGCAACTATGCTAGTGAATCGAAATAGGCCTCACGCGGCTTCACTAGACTTTGGTTTTGTGTTTTGATTAAGAAAATTATATGAATAACAAAGAAACTATGCTAGTGAATCAAAATAGGCCTCACATGGCTTCACTAGACTTTGATTTTTCACAAACATAATGATAATAAGATTACATAATACAAGAGATAGAAAATTGACACACAACATTCAACGATCTAAGAATACACCTTACTTTGTCTTAATTAAATAACTCATAAGAACGAGGGCATAAATAAAATTTGAAGGACTTATAACACACTAGAAGGCTCCTCTCAAGCCACTTTATGAAACTTCTGTTAGCAAATATAAGAGCATTATCTGGGGAGAAAATTGGAACTTGCCGAACATATTACCTCAAATTGAATCCATTATTATGGATTCTGAGGAGAAATTTGAAAGCATATCTGACTCGGGCTTAGTGTATGATTTCTACAGGCCTGATAAAGCACTTTAGTTTTTGAAACTCAAAAGTACTGATAGGATACTTTTGTAGTTCTCTTACAATTCCATAACTATCTATGGAGAATTAAGCTCAACTATTTCTGATACCTTTGAAATAAGGCAGAGATAGCCAGACTAGAGTAAGATAAGAATTTATATAAGTTTCTTGGAGAACCTTTTCATGGCACGGTCCTAGAGTTGAAAGAAGGAAAACATTTCCTAAATGCCCTGTAGCCTCTCAAAGAAAAGTACAGACGTCTCCGTACTGTTTTGCAAGACTTTACTAGACATGGCTTTATAGATACCCTAGGACACTTGAACTCTGTGCTCTGATACCAAGTTTGTAATGCCCTAAAATTGGGTCTCGAAACGTCACACGGTGCTTAGGATCACAAGTGGACCCAAGCTAACCTTTCTACTGGCATAACTCATAAGCAACTGAACAAAAAGTATAAATCTATAAAAATCTGTGGAAAATAACTCTTTTCTGAATATGATAGATACAAAACTAAATTTACATGATTACAACTCTACATTTACAACCAAAACTGAAATAGAATATATCAACTTTTACTGACTGTCTATGAAGCCTCTACTAGTACTGACTATAGGCAGCTGGGTCATAACTCCCAACTAGCCCAACTCAATACGACTGAATAAAGAAAATACAAAACTTCTCGAATTGTATAACTAACTCAATCCCTTGAATCAAAGGGACTCATCACCTGCTGACTGGATGCCGCGAACTGACTGGATCTGAAGATGTACACTATACCTTGTACCTACGTTCCGAGAAAATGTAGCCTACATATGAATATATGGGTTAGTACCACGAAAATGTACCGAGAATATGCGGGTGCAATGCATATATAAAATAATATCTTAATATTATCACAGTTTATAAAATTATGCATGCTGATATAAATGATTCACTTAGCTCGAATTAAAATCATCATAATCCTAAGAGAGTAAAATATATTAGGTGAAATATATGAGTCATCATAATAAATCTCAATTCACTTCCATCTCAATTCCAAATCATCAAATCAATCAAATCTCATAACAATTCTCTTTGGAATATATGTTCATTAAATCTTTCGAAAACAATAACTTTCTCAAACTCAGTCTTTCAAACAAATATGTTTTCATCTCAGATAGAAGAATAAGATTTTTCATATTATAAAGGAAAATACACACACACACATTGGGAGTCTCTTACAACCGACATAAACCATGTGAGCTACATGGAGTCCAACGTCCAACCCACATTGGGGAGAGCTGTCCTATCCTTGTCATCGGAGTAGGACCTTAATCATTCTTTTCACTAGTGATCACTATATCAATCAGCCTTAGGCTCATATCCTATAGGGGCACGTAGTTCTAGGAAAGTACCAATCACAGCTATATCTCCCACTCGGTGCTAAAGACTACTCCTGAACTTAGCTCAGATCATTTCAAAAGAAAATCAACAACAGCACAATTCAATAATTCATATCGGGAGCCATCATGCTACCCCTTTTTCATAATAAATCA
>NW_025877326.1:0-2794 GCF_002878395.1 Capsicum annuum
ATTTTACCTTATGTTCAGGTGCCTCCTGTAAAATGGGAATTTACCTTGTTCTCAGAACCCTCTTGAAAAATGAGATTTTATCTTATGTTTAGGACCCTTCTAGAAAATGGCCATTTACCTTATGTTCAGGGCCCTCCTGAAAAACAGGAATTTACCTTATGTTCAGGACCCTCCTGAAAAATAGGATTTTACCTTCTGTTCAGGACTCTCCTGAAAAATAGAAATTTACTTTATGTTCAGAATCCTCCTGGGAAATGGGACTTTACTTTATGTTCAGGACACTCCTGAAAAATGTGAATTTAATTTCTGTTCAGGACCCTCCTAGAAAATGGGAATTTACTTTCTGTTCAGGACCCTCTTAGAAAATAGGATTTTAATTTCTCTTTAGGACCCTCCTGGAAAATGGGTATTTACTTTCTGTTCAGGACCCTCCTGAAAAATAGGAATTTACTTTTTGTTCAGAACCCTCCTAAATAGTGGGACTTTTCTTTCTAACTATACTTTCTGTTCAGAACCCTCCCGAAAAATGGTATTTTTATCTTATGTTCAGGACCCTCATAAGAAATGGGATTTTACCTTATGTTCAGGTGCCTTCTGTAAAATGGGAATTTACCTTATTCTCAAAACCCTCCTGAAAAATGAGATTTGATCTTATGTTTAGGACCCTCCTGGAAAATGGCCATTTACCGTATGTTCAGGGCCCTCCTTAAAAATAGGAATTCACTTATGTTCAGGACTCTCCTGAAAAATAGGAATTTACTTTATGTTCAGAACCCTCCTGGGAAATAGGATTTTACTTTATGTTCAGGACACTCCTGAAAAATGGGAATTTAATTTCTGTTCAGGACCCTTCTAGAAAATGGGACATTACTTTTTGTTCAGATCCTACTGAAAAATTGGATTTTACTTTCAGTTTAGGACCCTCCTGAAGAATGAGATTTTACTCTCTGTTCAAGATCCTCCTAAAAAAAGGGATTTTATTTTACTCTCTATTGAGGACCCTCCTGAAAAATGGAATTATATTTTACTTTCTATTCAGGACCATCATGAAAAATGGGATCTTACCTTCTGTTCATGAATTTCATGAAAAATGTGACTTTACTTTTTGTTCAGGACCCTCCTGAAAAATGGGACTTTGCTTTCTCTTCAGGACCCTCTTAGAAAATGGGACTTTACTTTCTGTTCAAGACCCTCCTGAAAAATGAGATTTTACTTTACGTTCAGGACCTTCCTAAAAAATGGAATTACACTTTATGTTCAGGAATCTCTTGAAATATGGGATTTAACTGTCTTTTTCAGGGCCCTCCTAAAAAATGGGATTTTACTTTATGTTCCAGACCCTCCTGAAAAAATAAGATTTTTACTTTTGTTCAGGACCCTCCTGAAAAATAGAATTTTACTTTATGTTCAGGACCCTCCTCAAAAATGTGATTTTACCTTCTGTTCAGGACCCTCGTAAAAAATAGGATTTTACCTTATGTTCAGGACCCTCCTAGAAAATGAGAATTTACCTTATGTTCCGGACACTCCTGAAAAATGGGATTTTACCTTATGTTAAGGACCCTTCTGAAAAATGAGATTTTACCTTATATTCAGGACCAACCTAAAAAATGGGAATTTACTTTATGTTCAGGAACCTCCTGTAAAATGAGAATTTACTTTCTGTTCAGGACTCTCTTGAAAAATAGGAATTTACTTTTTGTTCAAGACCCTCCTGAAAAATGGGACTTTACTTTCTAACTTTACTTTTTGTTCAGGACCCTCCTGAAAAATGGGATTTTTATCTAATGTTAAGGACCCTCATAAAACATGGGATTTTACCTTATGTTCAGGAGGCTCCTATAAAATGGGAATTTACCTTATGTTCAGGACCCTCCTGAAAAATGAGATTTTACCTTCTGTTCATGAATTTCTTGAAAAATAGGACTTTACTTTCTGTTCAGGACCCTCCTAAAAAATGGGACTTTTCTTTCTGTTCAGGACCTTCACAAAAAATGGAATTTTACCTTAAGTTCAGGACCCTTCTGAAAAAGGGATTTACCTTATGTTCAGGACCCACCTGAAAAATGGGAATTTAATTTATGTTCAGGAACCTCTTGGAAAATGGGAATATACTTTCTGTTCAGGACCCTCCTGAAAAATGGGACTTTAGTTTCTGTTAAAGATCCTCCTGAAAAATTGGATTTTACTTTATGTTCAGGACCCTCCTGAAAAATGGGATTTTGCTTTATGTTCAGGACACTCCTGAAAATTAGGATTTTACTTTATGTTCAGGAGCCTTTTAAAAAATGGGATTTTACTTTATGTTTAGGAGACTCTTGAAATATGGGATTCAACTGTCTTTTTCAGGACCCTCCTAAAAAATGGGATTTTACTTTATGTTCCAGACCCTCTTGAAAAAATGAGATTTTTACTTTGTTTCAACACCCTCCTAAAAAATGGAATTTTACTTTATGTTTCGGACCCTCTTGAAAAAATGAGATTTTTACTATTGTTCAGGGCCCTCCTGAAAAATAGGAATTTACCTTATGTTCAGGACCCTCCTGAAAAATAGGATTTTACCTTCTGTTCAGGACTCTCCTGAAAAATAGGAATTTACTTTATGTTCAGAACCCTCCTGGTAAATGGGACTTTACTTTCTGTTTAGGACCCTCCTGAAAAATGGGAATTTAATTTCTGTTCAGGACCCTCCTGGAAAATGGGAATTTATTTTCTGTTCAGGACCCTCTTGGAAAATAGGATTTTAATTTCTCTTTAGGACCCTCCTAGGAAAAGGGACTTTACTTTCCCTTCA
>NW_025877327.1:0-1000 GCF_002878395.1 Capsicum annuum
GCTCTTACTTTCTGTTTACATGGTGTTGTAAACCACCAATCTGTTCTAGTTATTATATGTGGGTATAATTTATCTAAAAACGGCATTCCTAAAAGTATATCTTTTGATGTTAGTTCATAATTATAAATTTCTTCTATTGTTAATATCTTATCCCATACTTGTATTTTTACATTTCTAGCTTTATAAGTAATTAAGCTTCCTTCATTATTAAATTTTTTAACTATTATTGGTGTTTTTAATTTATTCCATTTGCTTTCTGGTAAGCAATTATATCTACATAAATTAGCTTCTGCTCCTGTATCTATCATAAACGTATAATATCTACTGTAATATCCTTCTACTACTATCTTCATTAATACATATATTTCATTTTATGTTAAGGCTCTTCTTAAGAATAATTTCTCTCAGTTATATGTTAAAGTTAGTTATGTATGTTCTATATTATATGGTAAATAAGATTACATTAAATAATTTGCACCTCTTATTAATTTCTCCTTAAGAATTATGTAAGAGACAAATATGTTAACGTAACTAATTTGAGACGAGGGAGTAAATACTTTCCCCTTTTTATATTACCTCATCCGTTCAATAATATTTGAACACTATTTAGTTGACATACATTTTATGAAGCAATAAATAATATGAGTAATTTTACTATATCTTCCATTGAATATAATAAATTTAATGCGTTGAAAAATACATTAAATAACAAATAGTATTTATTAACAAGGATAAAATAGATACAAAAATAATAAATTATTTATTATTTTTTAAAATTAAATAAGTGCTATTGGACATCTATTTTTAATAGATAGACAAATAAAGATGAATAAAGGGAGCACTTGACCTCTATTTATCAGCTAATTCTTTAAGAAATTTTGATTAAAAATGTATTATTTGATTTAACTTTATTAATAATACTTCCTTCGTTTTGTTTTAGTTGATCCTTGTTAACTTGACACTCTCCTTAAGAAAATATTTAATAGAGGCTTATTTTACT
>NW_025877328.1:0-1505 GCF_002878395.1 Capsicum annuum
GAGAGGGATCAGAGACAGGTTGATTGAATTAAGGAGGGGAACTTGAAGCCCAACTATTTGTCGTCGGGGGTTAAAGGGAGAAATTTTGCAGAACTGTTGGTTGGGCGATAGTTGAGAGAAGCTGTCGAGAGAGAGGAGAGGGTGGTTGATTTGGATTGAAGTGGGGTGTGGGTTGGGTTGATTTGTATTTTTGAAAAGATTAGAAAGTTTTGAAAATATTAATCAAGTCCACAATTAACTTAATCAAGTTTCCTAATGATGTTTGACCCTATCTGTTGGTCAATGTCACCAATCCTTCATTCAAGACTTAAAAGACACATTTCCTTCAATTTTCTCAAGGTACTTATTATGATTTATAATTATTTTCCAAACAAATGCTAGAAAAATAAATGAGACCCACAAGATAGGAAAGCTTAACATTACTTTTCGACTAACCCAAGTAATAAATAAAATATGAAATGATTTTTTAATTCAAAAATTGCAAAAGTAGTAAATCAAGTATCTACACAAATACCAATTGATTAAAAACAGTAGTAAACCTAAATGAAAGGAATCATTTTTGTGTGGGGTATAAGATATAATAATCTTGAAATAAAATATATAATTATTTCATTAAACGTCTAGTCGGAAGTATTATTTAGCCTCGAAATTAATCATCTCACTATTTATATCAACGGGATAAGTTATCACATATACATGACGGAATAACTAAATAACTTCTCACGATTAATTATTTCGAATAACTTGTTCCAAACCAAATGACCCCTCAGGGTGTGAAGTAAAACAGGATAAAGCTTGGGTGAGTCCCATAATAATTAACTTTAGAAAAGTGCTTTTGTATAGACATGCATAGATTTTTCGGTCCTAATACTGCATACGTACAAGTACAAAAGAAATCAAATATAATACTTATAAAGCATGACAATAATGTAATACTCCCTCCGTTTAAAAAAGAATGACATACTTTCCTTTTTAGTTCGTTTAAAAAAGAATGACTCATTTCCTTTTTTGGCAATACTTTAATTTCAACTTTCCACATGACATATTTTGGACCACAAAATTAAAGAACATTTTGGTACATTTAACACAACTTTAATATAAGACCACAAGATTCAAAAATCTTCTTTATTTTCTTAAACTTTGTGTCAAGTCAAAATATGTCATTCTTTTTAAAACGGAGGGAGTATCATCAAATATGCCCTTGGATGGGAAGCAAGCAAGTTGACAAACAACTGCTTCCCTGGCCGCCTATATACTCATGATCAAAGGTAACACACTTTATTCTTTATTGAAATGTTTAAGATCACAAAGGGATCCTATAAGTAACACATTAGATTAGTTGCTTAGTACAATTTGCGATAAACATCTTTGCAAAAAAAAAAGTATTTTCAAAGGGTAATTATAATAAAATCTAGAAGTCGTTTTATCAAAAGAATATTTTTACCAATATGAAAAGAAGTAGCAACACTACTGCTACAGAATCATCACCACCGCTACAAATATCC
>NW_025877329.1:0-1507 GCF_002878395.1 Capsicum annuum
TCCTAATAATATCGGATTAAGCCTAAGTCGGAAGACCGAACCGAAGCACCAACCGAAATAGAAAAGAATCTTGAGTAATTTTATGACTGTATGGACACTCTTTTACCCAAACATGGGGTCTGTCAGAGATTTAATAATCTTATGCTAGACCTGTGAGTCTAGAAGTTCTAATTGTGCAAAATTCGCCCTTTCTCAATAATACGGGCTTAAGAGGCACAACTTACTAGACGGAGTCACAGAGACAAGGCTAACATAAATGTATTAAACTCGACTGTACCTCCATTTCGGAATCAAGTTAAAAAAATCCAAAGATTCTTTTATATCTAGATAGAGTCTGGAGCTTTCATAGTTAATATATCAGTGAAGTTAGATCTTTAACATGGATATAAGAAATCGTTCAGCCGGACATGGTCACAGCTGGATTATGGTAGAAGTTTTAATTGAATGATTACAATAAGTAAAAAGATATGTACCTGACTATCTGGACACCAGACGGAAATAGTAGTAACTTTTTGTTTATTTAATCTTCTGATATTACAAAGAGAGATATTAGAGAGAGGGGAGAGGTTTTTTCAAAGAGAATTCAAAGAAAAACTTGATGCCTCTATCTGAGAATGAGGCGCCTATAAATAATAGAAAAGGGAATCTTGCACAGTAATATATGGGGCCCTGTGCATAGTGTTTTTACTGTTACAACAGAGATTTTTATCAAATAGTCATGTCATGTCTTTATGTCATGGCTTGTCTTTTCCTTTCCATTTTTTGATGAAGTCTTCGGCTTTTTCAATTTCTTCTTCTTCTATCAGAACTTCTGGTGGTTTTGAATCGGTAATATCTTCTGTGTTTGCGTTTGTGCTATTCATTGAGGCATCCGAATTTTGCTCAACAGTTTGAAGTAATTTATCTCGAACTTCGGATAAATATTCTTCTATCAATTGCATTTTATTTCCTTCATGGGCAGAAATTCGTCTGGAAACATAGTTAAGATTTTTGTCTTCAACTAAAATCGACTTTTTGGGAGTTTTTTCATATTCAGCAATCTTCTGAATTATTTCCTCCCATTGATCATGACCGTAGGCAAGCTTTGTTTCTGGGTCTCTGCGAAGCTGTTTATCCCAAAAATTACAATAAAATGTTCGGTATAGAGTAGGAATTTGGTGAGTGTCATAGCCTATTTCCACGGACCACCGATAAATCCAAGGAATATAAAATTCGATATAAAAATACATTTGATCAATAGTATCAATTTTACAAATGTGATCAGAAAGATATAGTTCTGTTAAGAAAGGGGAGGATTTTTTCCATGAGTAGTATAAAGAGGAATATTTTGGTGGTAATATTTTAACCGTAGGTCCGTGATGAGTCCACCACTGAACAAACCAGTTTGGAATGGGTTTTTCAAATACTTTAGAACAGATCTTTATGAACCGGGTGTGTTTGTGCTTGTAATTGTTATAATATAATACTTGAGTAAAGGCTTTGATATAATCCCAATAAGTAAAATTGG
>NW_025877330.1:0-1258 GCF_002878395.1 Capsicum annuum
AGTAACTATATCCACCAGCACCTCGACTAATTTCATGAAATATTTACAAGCTCCGACCAGCAACAAATATCAGATAACTCTATCCACCAACACCGCGACTAATTGTATCTTTTTGTTTCAGACATTGTAATTTGTACAACTATGGAGCAAGGAAATTTGTGTTGATTGGAGTAGGCCAAATTGGATGCAGCCCAAATGCTCTAACCCAAAACAGCCCAGATGGTAGAACTTGTGTTAGAAATATCAATGTGGCAAATCAGATATTCAACAATAAATTAAGGGCACTTGTGGATAATTTAAATAGCAATACACCAGATGCCAAATTAATCTACATTAATGCTTATGGAATTTTTCAAGATTTGATTGACAATCCCTTTGCTTTTGGTAAATACTTTTTCTCTACCTAGTATCTTCTTTTTGAGAAAATGCACTATTTCCATCCCAAACTATACACGAAATTGCTGAGACATATCCGAACTTTAGAAGGACCCTGTTACCCCTGGACTAATTAAAATCATATTTTTGGCAACCTTAGTGCCTACATGGCACATACGTGTGCCTACGTGGACCTTCAGTGTGTTGATTCACTGATGTGCCACGTAGGCACTAAGGTTGCCAAAAATATGGTTTTAATTAGTCCAGGGGTAATTAGTCTAGTGAAATTTAATACTAATATTTTTGACGTTATTAATTTTCAGGATTTAGAGTGACGAATGCTAATGTTGCGGAGTAGGAAGGAATAATGGGCAAATAACATGTCTACCATTTCAAAATCCATGTCCAAATAGAAATGAATATTTATTTTGGGATGCATTTCATGCAGGTGAAGCTGCAAATATAATTGTTGGAAGAAGATCTTATAGAGCTCAAAAGCCAAGTGATGCATATCCTTTTTATATTCAACATTTAGCACAATTGTGGAAAAAAAAATATATGCTTATATATTATAAAAGTCATTTCTTTTTTTTTTTTTTTTTTGAGAAAATACCCTATTTCATCCTTGAACTATACCCAAAATAGTTGAGACACACCTCAACTTAATGGGGGGTCTATTACCCCCTGAACTAATTAAAAGTGTAATTTTGACATCCTTAGTGCCTACGTGGACCCTTCAGTGTGTTGTGCCATGTATTTGCCGCGTAGCCACTAAGGGTGTTAAAATTATACTTTTAATTAGTTCAGGGTTAATAGGATCCCTTTAAGTTGAGGTATGTGTCTTGTTTTTGATATAGTTCAGTGGTTAAATAGAGCATTTTCT
>NW_025877331.1:0-1486 GCF_002878395.1 Capsicum annuum
GCGAATAGAGATTCCGGCTAAGGAATTCTGTTAACCGAGGGGAAGGTGTTAGGCACCCCTCGATCCCGTGGTTTGACCACGGTCGCTTGGTGGAGCATATCGGCTAATTTGACATTACAAATGTATAAACCTCACAAAACAATCAATCAAACAAATAAAACAAAACAAGTCCAAAATATAGTGTTCAGTCCAATTATACAGTCCAAAAAGAAAATGCGAAAAATATAAATCCTATTCTAAATTAATCCTAATACTACGCTCCAATGCCTTACCCGATGCCTCGGACCTTGATCACGAGCCTTCTTTGCGTACATGATACTTCGGGGCATTCCCCGGTGAATAAGTATAATATAATCTCGGGGCATTCCCCGGCGAATGAATACATCTTCAAATCTTGCGCTATAAAGTAGAAAGAACTATTCACACGCACATTCAAACATTTAATAAAACACCATTCCTAAAATTTGCCTACCCGACTTAGCATTTACCTACTAGATTCGGTTTATCACAATTCCAACAATTTCAATATAATCGAAGATCCAAAAATTAACACGAATTCACTTCATCATGTTTAACCCCTCCCAAAATTCATTTTAACACATGAACTTTAACATGAAAATAGTTATCAAGCCATATCAACATGATTTCATACCAACGACTAGCTAGCTATTCAGATAAACAACACCAAGTATCAACAAAATTCTCAATCAATCATTGTTAAACACATAATGATAATAAGAGAGTAGAGTCGAGAATTGGACTTCAAAAACTTTCGATTAACTTGAAAATAAAGATGAGAGCCACTCCGAAAACCTCAACGAACACCGAAATCTCGACTATGAATCAATTCGAGCACAAAAATCCCTCGAAATCAGATTTGAAAAGAGACCGCGATAACTCAAAAAGAAAACCTGAATAGATGACACGCCACCAACAATATATATATATATATAATTCTAGAGGTGTCAAATAGACAAGATGGATTAAATTTAAATGGAATAAAATAATTTGGTTAATATGATCCGCTTAAAAATTATTTGAGCTGAAGTACATCAGGCTAAAATAGGCTAAATATTGTCTGTCATACCCTAACTTGTCCAATTTTTACTAAATTTTATTTATTTTATTTGTATCTTTTATAATTTTTCTAATACCTAACAAAATTATTTTTTTCCTCTATTATGTCTATATTAGGGGTGTCAAGTGGGCTGGGTAATTAACCCGGCCCGATTTGACCCAGCCTGGTAAGCCCTAGGGCTTTAAGGTTTCGGGTCCCGGGCCGGTTATTTTTTTAAAATGGCCCAGCTAACCCGACCCGGACCAAGCTCGGTTCAGGTCCGCCGGTTAACCGGCCCGGCCCAATTCGGATACCTTTTTTTTTTTCTTAAAAAAAAAGATTTTGGGCCAGACTAGCCGTTGGCCCAACGGCTATATAGCTGTTTTTGGGTCCAAACGGCTAGTTTGGGCCCATTTATTAAAAAAAAAA
>NW_025877332.1:0-1667 GCF_002878395.1 Capsicum annuum
AAGAATTGAACTCAAGTGACTCATATTCACGACCTCTATCACTTCTTATCTTTTTATTTTTCTATTAAACTAATTTTCAACTTCATGGAGGAAAGTTTTAAAATTCTCAAAAGCATCACTTTTATTTTTCATTAAGTAAACATATGTAAACTTAGAAAAATCATCAATGAAAGTGATAAAATATCTATTTCCTCCACGAGTTAAAATTCCACCAAGTTCACAAATATCAGTATGAACTAATTCTAATAAATCAGTTTTTCTTTCAACATGGAAGTGAGGCCTTTTGTGATTTTAGCTTTACTACAAGCTTCACATTTTTTAAAATTCTTTTTGATCATTGGAATTAATCCTAAACTACTCATGATTCCCACGTAACGTTCATTTATATGACACAAAGGAGCATGCCAAAAATTAGTAGAAGAAAGCATATAAACAGAAGTAGATGTTTTATGCATTTCAACACTCAGCTTGAACATACCATCACATGCATACCCTTTTCCCAAAAAAATATTATTTTTCACGATTATTTACTGATCAGATTCAATAATCTGTTTGAAGCCTTGTTTATTAAGAAGAAAACTAGACATCAAGTTTTTCTTCATGGAAGGAGTATAAAGTATATCATTTAAGATTAATACCCTTTCAGAAGTAAATCTCAACTCGACATCCCCCACTCCAAGTACTTGACTTGTGTGTGAATCTCCAAGCATGATGATTTTGGGTTCCTCAAAATTTTTATAACTTTTAAATCAGTCTTTGTCATAATGACATGACGGTTTGCACCAGAGTCAGCCCACCAACCATCAACATTCACAACCATATTTATGTCTATTATTACTGCCACAAATGGTTTTTCGGTAATGTTTGCCTGAGGTGTAGGCCCACGTTTTCGATATTTGCAAGGTCGAGCAACATGCCCACTTTTGCCACAGACAAAACACGGTCCTTTTTCTCGTACATGTTGATTTTTTGCTTGGATATTTCCACCATAATTATTATTGAGATGTCTACCATTATTTTTCTTGAATATTTTCTTCTTAGGCTTCAATGTAGTATTTTTGTTATTTTCAAGAGTAGCATTATTTGAAGATAAATTTACCTTCGGTGTGATGTTGTTCTCTTCTGTTTGCATAAGTGTATCTTGGCCTCTAGCCACATATTTTTTCGCTCCCATCTCCTCAGTGTCTTACTTACTCTGCAAGACTTTCCAACTTTTCTTTGCACTAGAGTAAGTTCTATCATATTAATCATAAAAATTATCAAATAGACAACTAAGTAAAAAATAACGACACTTATAGGAGTCACAGTTGTATTTTTCAACTTTCTCTTCAAGAGAGATAAGTTCGTCGTCAGTCATGGAAGAGTTATCGACTTTGTTTGGGTTCTTCTCAGTTAACACATAAAAAATATTGAGAAGATTTAAGTAGAAAAGCTCTTTACCCTTCCACCTCTTGAAGTGATTACCGTTGAACCGGAATGGCTTGTTGAGATCTCCCATCTTGACATCCGCGGTATTTTCAGTTGTTGTCATCGTTGAATCTCCTTAAAATTGTTGGTGATAATCTCAACAAAATTGCAGTGATATTACAATTGATTACAACTGAAAATTATAAATGAATAAAAAAAAGAAACAAAAATATTATTTCTTCTTCTGTGGCTGAGGCGCG
>NW_025877333.1:0-3220 GCF_002878395.1 Capsicum annuum
ATACTATCTTCACTTTCTAATTCGTAATCTATATAATCTATCTGCATATATTCTGTATTTTCTATTTTTATTTCTAATATTTGTTTCTTTTTTGGATTTTTAGGCATTTTACAATCTCTAGCTAAATGTCCTTGTTTTCCACAATTATAACAAGTACATTCTTTTATAGGTTTCTTTTTCCTATATAGTCTTTTATGTTTATAATTTTTTACATAATATCTTTTTCTTGGTTTCTTATACTTATATTTTGATTTCTTGTATTTCTTATATTTCTTATGTCTTTTTCTTTTCTTATAATATCTTTCTTCACATCCAAATTGAGGTGCTATTTTATCTTTGCAACATGCTAAATTTCTTATTAATTTTTTTTCCATTTTTGTTTCTTCTCTATATTTTTCACATAGATTTTTATACCATTGTTGTAAAAATTTTATTCTTGCTTCTAGGTATCTACTATTTTTGCTTCATCCCAACTCTTTATTATTTTTGATCTAAATGATTCGGGTAATTTACTAAAATATAATCTTCTTATTTCTTTACTTTCTGCTGTATTATATGTTCCTTTATAATAATATTCTTTAAATGCGCACATATACTCATCTATATAGCACATACTACATATTGCTAGTTTTAACATTAAATTTCTATTTATATCTTTTTCTTTAGTTTGCTCTTCTTCTTCTATTGTTATACTGCTAAATTCATCTCTTATAGCTATTTCATATTTTTTCAGTATTCCTGTTGGTAGTATTTTAGTAGTTTTTGATGCTCCTTCTGTTTTATTATCAGATCTTCATACTTTTTTACTTGCTTTGGCTAGGTTTAATAATCATAATTTTACTGTTCCTATTAATGTCTATTGTATATATTCTGGCGTGTTTGTTGTATCTATTTTATTATCTAATAATTGTTTTGACATGTATCCTACCCATAGTTGTATTATTTTATTTGTGCCTATTACACAGTATAAATCTAAAAAGTTGTAATTAATTATTTGTTTTGATGTTCATTTATTATATTCATCCTTTGGATTATATCTTTTAAACTTAGTTTTGTAATTATAGGTTGGTTTTCTTATTTCTGATGTACTAGGTATTATATTTTTGTCTAGAGTATTTACTTCTGTATTTATTAGTTCTAGATTTTCTTAATTACTTCTTGTTCTTCATTAATTTCTAGTTTTCCTATGTTTTCTAGAATTTCTGTATATGTTTCACTACCTTCCGAATCATAATTATTTGTTTCTTCAGCATCTATTGTATTTATTTCTAATTCACTGGTTTCTGATTCTTTGTTTTTTACTTCTAATTTTTCTTTAAATTGATTTATCTCGTTTAATAATTTTTGTTCTTTATCTTTTTCTTCTTTTTCTTTCTGTCTCTTTTCATACAAATCTTTTAGCATTTGTAGTTCTTTTTCTAATTCAGCAATCCTATTGTTTTTAGTATCTTCTATTTTTCGTATTTCTTCTGTGGTTTGTTGTTTTATTTTGTCTATTTTCTTTTTTCTGTCTGACTCTTCGTTTTCTCTTTCTATTCTTACTATGACTGTCAACTTATCTTCTAATTTTAATTCTTCTTTTTCTAACATTAAATATAAATGTTCACCTATTTTCTTATATCTTCTTCCTAGGTTAGAGAATTATTTTTATTTTTAATCCTTCATGATTTTCATATGTTTTTTAGTCTATTATAAATTCTTCTTTGTTCATTTTATTTAAATGTATATAGGTTATGTTGCTATATATATTCTAGACTATCTATTGTTGATTCTAAATTTGATATTACTTCTTTTTGTGAATTTATTGAGTTTTTACTAACTCCGACAACTATGTTATAATGTAGTCTTTCTATCCTTATTTTTAATTCTTTACGTTTTCCAGATGTTATTTGTTTAATTCTTTATATTTTTGTAATTTTTTTTCATTATTCACCTAAGCAATATTTATAATATTTTGGTGGATATCTAGATCTAATTTTATCATAATTAATAAACTAATCAAATAAATCCAAATATATACTACTTCCGTAACTTTAAACAACATGGCTTTGATACCAACATGGCTCTGATACCAATTTTAAGGGGTGCGGATGTAGATAACTTGGATAACTTAAATAGATCTATTATAAAAAGACGTAAACTACTTTACTTTACACCTATCATCTATTCTACAAAAGTATAAAAAAAATATCTCTGCAAAGTCCTAAAGCTACTTTTACAAATGTCTAAACTAATAATGGCACTACTTGCCAAAAAAGACTAATAAATGATTAAAAAAAAAAGTATAAAAGGCTAAAACTACTACATAATAATTTACGTAAAAGCTATCTTATTTTCCATATGTCGCTTTTAATAACTTTAATTGCTTTTTGATGACTTTTTCTTTCTTCACCCGTAGTTGATTTTCTTCCATTGTTGTCTCTATCTTCTTCTTGTCGTATCTACTGCTTTTTTTTCATCTTCTTGCTATTGTAACATTACATCTGGAATAAAGTTGTGTCTGCCACTACATCTGCTGCATATGTGGTCATCGTATCTTTGGCCAACTTGTTTACAGAATTGATTCATAGCTTCTTCTGAAATAACTCCTTTCGTAATAGATCTTGTGACTGGTAACTCTTCTGATTTTAGGATCGTCATAACCCATTTTCTTATCTCTTCTCTGTCATTTTCTCTAATATTTTTACAAGTAGAGTAAACCAATAATTGATTTATATTATAGTAAATCCAAACTGGATTTTGATTTATATAATTATTTGCTAACTCAGTCAATATACTGCTAAGTCCAATAACTCTCTTATGTCGGTAGAAGTTCGATATCTGATTTTTGGTTATCTCTTCTTGTTCGCATATTTCTTCAGGGATTATATAATCCTGTGTCATTTCTATCTTGACAACAATAATTGTTTATTTTATTTCATCAAACAATATTTCTGCTGGTGCTGAGTAGAAACGGACGTAGAATAATTGTCCCTTCGTAATCCTCTTATTATCCATAAATCCTTTGTAAATATCTGGAATTCCTGTTAACTCTTCTCTAGTAGTTTTGTAGACTGTAGATAATAGTCCATAATATTAACATGAATCAATTAAGTTTGCACTGGTGCTAGGCAAAGCAATAACTTTGTTATAGTTCTGACATTTTTGTGTAATATATCCTTAGTATTGTTTTACTAAATCCTTACTCTGGATAGGTTTTGTATTTAACAATTTTTGTAAA
>NW_025877334.1:0-1221 GCF_002878395.1 Capsicum annuum
ATAATTTTGAATTCATATAAATATATGTATAAAATCTCCTATATCTCGAAAAATTTAACGAATAAATTTATTTTGATGTTATGTTGGCTTTATTTTGTAGATTCATTGATGTTTTTAATTTGTATAAAGTTGGTGTATATAGAAGTGATATATGTAGTAGTATCTCTTATAGGCAAAGGAAAAAGGATAAATTTATGTTTATCTTTTTTTTTTAGATAACTTTGTATTAGTTCTTTTCATTTTTCCCGTTCAGATTCATTTTTTAAACTCATGTGTTTTCTTTTGTTCTCTATTTGATATCGATGTTTGTGTTGAAGTTCTATTAATAAAAAAGTATAACAAGCTTCGCCAAAAAATTAATTTTTTATAAAAAAAGTATTTGTCTTGAGGTTCAAATTATTCAAATTTGAGTATTGCAGGGTTCATTTCTTAATATAACAATTCTAACATGATATGTTTTGCTCAAATAATCTATATATAATATAAAAGAAGGTCATAGAGGAGGTGATGTGGCACCTCTCTATGGCCTCCATTCATATTTTTCTTTTTTCTTTCTTTTTTCTTTTTTTTTCTAATTTTTCTCTATTATTTTATTTTTAAAAGAGTCATCTCTATAACTCACACCTTTACATCTTCATAAATTCTAATTTCAATTAATAGTAATAATATTCATAACTCTCATATCTTTCATGCTCATAAACCCTATTCATAACTTTCATGTTCATAACCCCCCTTTTATTGCATTAAAAGTTACTCTCAATGGTATGCCAATATAAGAGCCCTAAGAAATCAGACGAGAGAAATTATTACGATTCAATCTCTTTTAAAAAGCTTCTCATATGTGTAGTCTATAATTTTAGTATTACTTTATTAGAGTTCTATAAGGCTTTGTTGGAGTAACTTTCTTCTAGGTTATGTTGAAGTAACTTTCTTTAACTATTTGTAGTTTATAATTAGTAGATTCTTTGTAGTCTTGTATTTTTTCTCGTTCTAATCTTATTAGAATTTTTGTTTTAGATACTTTTGTTGTAGATGATGATGAAGATTAACACTTGCCAATAAAAATCTCCCCCCTTTCATGCTACCGATGTTTTCTCTTTTGCTATTAAGACCGGACCAACATACAAATATAGTAGATTATTGAGATGATAATGCTCTAATTATCACTATTAAAAAAAGTATAAATAACATAAATACCAACTCTTTTGGAAGTAATTACAC
>NW_025877335.1:0-1521 GCF_002878395.1 Capsicum annuum
TGTAGTTAACTTGAGCATCATTCAGTACCTTACTAGCATAGTAGATTGATTGAAATACCTTTTTTTTCTCTGGCCCAACACTGCTCCCACTGTAATATCTCTAGCATTACACATCAGGTCAAAAGGTAACTCCCAATATGGTGTGATCAAAATAGGTTCTTCCGTCAACTTCTTCTTGAGCTTTTCAAAAGCTTCATGACAATCAGCTTCAAACTCGAACTTGGTTTCTTTCTCTAAGAATTTGCAAATGGAACTTGCGATCTTTGAGAAATCTTGAATGAATCATCTATAGAACTCAGCATGTCCAAAAAAAATATGCATGCCTTTTACTGTAACTGGAGAAGGCAACTTTTCAATTACTTCAACCTTTGCTTTGTCAACTTCCAGCCCTTTGCATGACACTTTATGGCATAAGACAATTCTTTCTCTAACCATAAAATGACATTTTTCCCAATTGAACACCAACTTTATTTCTTCGCAACGAGCTAGAACTTTGTTGAGATTTTGCAAACATGTTTTAAATGAATTCCCATACACAGAGAACTCATCCATAAATACCTCCACAAATTCCTCCACCATGTTAGAGAATATCGCCAACATACACCTTTAAAATGTAGCAGGTGCATTGCATAATCCGAAGGGCATGCGTCTAAAAGCATACGTAACTATGGATAAGTGAATGTGGTCTTTTATTGGTCTTTCGGTGCTATGCTTATCTGATTGTAGCCAGAGTACCCATACAGAAAATAGGATTACTCTTGCCCTGCCAATCTATCCAGCATTTGGTCAATGAAAGAAATTGGGTAGTGATCTTTATGAGTTGCTTCATTCAGCATCCGATAATCTATACATATTCTCCATCTAGTAACTGTACATGTGGGAACCAACTCGTTATCATCATTTGTCACTACTGTTATTTCTCCCTTCTTTGGTATACAGTGCACCGGACTAACCCATTTGCTATCAGAAATTAGGTAGATAATACCACTGTCTAACCACTTGATCACCTCTTTTCGGACTACTTCCTTCATCACAGGATTCAACCTCCTTTATTGCTGCACTTTAGGTCTGTACCCTTCCTCTATGTAAATATTGTGCATGCAAAATGCTGGATTGATTCCTATAATGTCAGACATCTGCCAGCCAATCGCTTTTCTTTTTCTTTTGAGAACTGCTACAACTTCCTCTACCTGTACATCTTTAATGACCTGTACGGTCATTTTACTATATTTTCATATAATTTTAGTACTATCTAAATATATCGTGGATTATTTAATTTAATTTGGCATTTCGTAGAAATATAATTTAGTACCCTTCTAGAATATTTTCGATATTTGTAAAAAAAATTAAGTGATGATATATTTATATTAATTTATAATAGACTTTTATGATTTATTAATATTTTAAGCGGAGATAATAAATTTAGAAATGTTAATAAATTATTATTACATAATAGAGGTTTTGGTAGAAATAGTTTTCTATTAATTATGATATATTCAAAATATTATAATTATTTTACCA
>NW_025877336.1:0-3848 GCF_002878395.1 Capsicum annuum
CAGATTCTTAGGACACGATCTTTACCAAGGTAGCTATAAACCTATTTTCCGAGCCATTGAGTTCTCCTCTAAATTCCCTAATGAAATTACTGATAAAACGCAGCTCCAGAGATTTTTAGGAAGTCTTAATTATGTTGCAGATTTTATCCCTAATATTAGGCAGGTCTGTGAGCCTCTTTACAAAAGACTCAAGAAAACCCCAGTTCCTTGGAGTCTTGACCAAACCAATGCAGTCATCCAGATCAAAAGCTTGGTCCAGAACCTTCCGTGTCTAGGTATTCCTAACCCTGAAGCCTTCATGATAGTCGAAACTGATGCTTCAAATATTGGGTATGGGGGTATACTGAAACAAAAGATCAATGAAAGTTCTCCTGAACAGTTAGTCAGATTCACATCCGGAATATGGAATTCCACACAGAAAATTGGTCGATTTGAAGCTCACTCCACCAATGCCAAGTAAATTTATAAAGAATTATTTATGGCAACAGTAGACTCAGAGGTCTTAATATTATGTTTTTTAAAAAAACTAAATTTTTTGATTTGGTAAATCGTGTTAAAACACTCTTCTGGAATACTCCAGTTCTGAAGATTATTTTCGATAGTAGCAATCGGAGTTGCTTTAGAAGATAAGTTGATAATATTTTTTGTATGAATGTTGGGATTCATATTTGATAATACTGTCTAGAGACTGACTGGGAAAGTAAACAATTTTCACCTAAGAAAGCATAAAACGGTTAACAACTATGATACAACCTGTAATAAATTAAAACAATACATCAAAGGCTTATGGGATCTACATTAGTCTTAATGGCTTTATAACAGACTTATCTTAAGTGTTATATTAGTGACGGGACTACCAATTAGGGTCGTACGCTTACCTTAGTTGAGACCACACTTTTCAGGCTGACCAACGTATAAGACCGAAGATTAATCGGTTCCTTCAAACACTTTAGAAAAGATGAATAACCCATACTAAAAGTAAACCCCATTATAAGATATGATATATTAAGTTAATTTATTAAAAGTATAATCATAGATGAGTAAAGGTAAATGCTTCTTATACGAAAATAGTTTGATTTTCCCATGCTCTAGACAGATTATGTACTTAGCTGCTCATGCTGAGTACACAATCTGCCAACATGGCTCTGATACCAGAAAACGGATCGTACGTATAATCTTCAGGAAACTGCGTATAAAATAAAAGAAAGGATTAAACAACTTACAAGTTTATTAAAACTTCAACGAAAACATTACAAAATAGCTTACAAGAGATTGGGCAATAGAGAATTTTCTAGAGTTGGTAAAATTATCTGATGCCTTCTCCTAGATTACAAGCTGCCTTATATAGACAGGAAAGAACTAGATTATACATCTGGTGTGTACATTTGTAAGGCTAGACATGAGCTTTAGGGAGTTGATAATGAATTGTCATTTTTTCTCCCGTCGCTGAGTAAAGGCGAGAGGTACTCTTTGTAAGGTACTTTGTAGGCACAAGACCTTTAACGATACAGTTACAATCTGCTCCTGTATCGAAGAGGGCGATCCTGTTATGAACGAAGTGTTTGTTTATGACGATTTTCACAGCTATATGTTCGCTATAAGCCTTTATGGCTGAAATAGCTTTGCCGAATGTGGAAGGAGAATCTGAGCTAGGAAAAGAACTAGGCTCTGGTTCTCTAAGATGGTCATTAGGGATGATTGGGAAAGTCTTGGGGGACTTTGGAGGAGAAATCTTTTCTGGGGGGCAATACTGTTGAGAACTTGATCTGTAAGAACGTTAAGTTCTACCTGGTCAAGACGAATCTTCAGATTCTTGATCTTTCCCTTTAGGGTGGAGATTTCCCCTTTGAGATCAGCAATAGATGGCTCTGCAGGTTTATCGAACCCTGACAGAACCTGTTTCATGCTGAAAGGCTGAATAACGGGTTTGGGGGGTTTTTCTTCGTGAGAAAGCATTAATTGTTTGAGTTCTAGAAGATATTTATTTCTAGCCTCGTCATCTTGAAGATGGGGTTGGTTCTAGGATTGGGAATTGAAGTCCCTTTCTCAGGAACGGGGGAGATTCACTAGCCCTAGGGGTGTCACCACTCTTATGGAGGCCAACAAAGACAGATCGAATGTCTTTGTCCCCAAACCCTTGGTCTGGGAAGAGGTCATACATAATAACGAATGGCACTTTGATGCTATCACTCAACCCATTCGTTTATACCCCGAAAAGACTCAAATACAACGAGTTATTCAGCATCCTGATGGCTTGATTGATTTGAAATTCCTCGGCTTCGACACCCCTCGAAACTCTTCGTTTGGACGATCGGCCTTACACAGAGCTTCCACCTCAAAAACCCAGGAGGGAAGGGATGAAAATGATAATAACAATGCAAGGGCAAAGTAAGAGGAGTCGATTTCTCTGGCCCTGTCCCAAAAGTTTATTATCAGCAATCCACAAGGGTCCATGAGTCCCTAGACCCTGATAATCATTACGACCCAGGCAGTCCTACAGCCTCAGATATGGAACCCCCCCTTTCATATCCCGCCAGAAAATTAGGACTGACCCTAGCCTACTCGTTATCAAATCTGATGAAGAATATACTCCTGACCTTAAAGCTCTCGAAGCTCGTTGGTACCTTCCTAAGGAAGCTCTAAAAAGGAAGTGGTACACCAGTACCTATTCTAAGGAACAGCAAAAGGAGTTTGGTCGGCTATGGATAGCCGATATGAAAAAACTTTGATGTGATATAGAATTCTTCTGATGGTTTGAATTCACCGTAAGAATGGAGAATCAAAATGAATCCCTCAACGTTATCATTAACAAATGGTATACCCAGAGTAACAAGATAATTGAATCAGTTACTCCTCCTCTTGAAGGGATAAAAATCCCTCATTCTAATGAAGTCCTCAATGCTTCTCCCTTCAAGAAGAAGCATGATAGACCTCTTTCCACCCCTATCAATAGAGACCTTGATAGGATAGTTGAACAAAACAACTATACCAATCAGGTCCTTCACACTATCTCCCGGCAAATAGAAGATGCTAAAAATTCTGTACTTCCTTTTAGTCCCCCCGCTCCTGAGAAAGGGACTTCAATTCCCAATCCTATAACCAACCCCATCTTCAAGATTCCTGAATTCCAAAAGGTAAAATTCCCTAATCTCAGCGATGATTTCAAGGTTTCGGGAAAAATCTTGGAACAAATCAATGACAAACTTTCTAAGTTTAAAATCTCTGAGAAAGCTGAGTCCAGCAACCAGAAAGCTGAGTCCAGCAACCCAAAAAACTCTCGTTCTAAACTTACCAGTGATCGTTTTTCTACTAGGAAAAATTATTACAAGAAACCTTCTCCCCCAGACATTCAGTTTGAAGAAAATCCCTACCTTTCGACCTCCAACCATGATGGTCGAGGAATAACAGAATGGAATGTTGACGGTTTGGTTGAACATCAAATCTACAACAAACTCCATGAAATGGGTGTGGCTATTACCGCTTACAAAATCAGAGGAGCCACGGATAAAGAAGCTGCAACCATGATCGTATCAGGTTTTACTGGTATGATAAAACATTGGTGGGAAAACTACTTCACCGATGATGTCAAAAATCTGATCTATGGAGCCACAGCCGTAGAAACAGTAGTTAAAACTGAAAATGGCCAAGAAATTCTTGAGCAAGTTGCAAAAGAGGACACTTGTGCCACTCTCCTATACCATATAGCAAGACATTTCATAGGAGAACCCAAATTATTCCAAGATAGGAGCCTAGAAATCCTTAATAATCTCACCTGCAAAGACTTAGCAGACTTTCGATGGTACAAAAATACCTTCCTAGTAAAGGTCATGATCCGACCTGATTGTAAT
>NW_025877337.1:0-2188 GCF_002878395.1 Capsicum annuum
AAAAAGGACCTTTCTTCTCCATAAACAAAAAACAAATTCACATACACACGGAGAGGATTCCAATGGAGATTTTTTCTTTCTTCTTCGTCCATCATCATATATAAAAGGGGACAGATATTTTTTTCGGATCTTCTTCTTCAAAAGGAAAGAACAGAGGAAAAGGAATCAAAAAAAAGGGGAAAACAAAAACAGAGAGCATTCCATTTTCTCTTCTTCTTTCTTCCTCACGATCCTTTCACAGAAATGAGGCTCCATTTTTTACCATTTACACAGAACAGAGAGAGACGAGAGAGAGAAATAAGTAGATTGAGGATGAAATTAGTGAGTTTGAGCAGAAAAACAGATAGAAATCGAGTTGTTGAATAGAAACAGTGCAAATCCGGTTGATTTTGGGGTTTTTCGGCTAAAGCTTTCACCGGAATCGGTATCAAACAAGCCGGAATCGCCCTCAAGCTCGCCGGTTGGTTTTGTCTTCTCGTTGTTTGATCGATACCATCTCAAAATCGCTAAAAACTTTTCTTATTTTTCTTTGATACTTGGACGAGATCTGGTCGGCGTCCACTGTTCCGGTCGTCTCTGTCGTTGTCTGCCCATCGGAGCTTCGGTAAGTCACAAGCGGCGACCCGGTTATGACTCCGATGGGGTCGATCACGGATGGTTTGAAATCCGAGTGTTGGGGGTTCGTTTCCAAGGTTTCTGTTCCGATTTTAAATCTGTCCCGTTTATATTTATCATACTGAGTTGGATTCTTGGTCGGATTGAGGTTCTCCGGTCGAGTATTTTGGTCTTCGGATTTCTTTATTATCGACAAGGATCAGTTTCATCGAGGTCTATTTCTTCTACCGATCTTTATTTTATCTTGACTCTTTATTGATGTTGTGGGTGTGGATGATTTATTTGTTGTGTGTTTAGTTTGAATCTTCGTTGTTTGTGTTGTGTTTGATGTTGGTTTCAGATTATGAGATGTGATTGGAAAATCGAAGCATACACTAATCATGTGGTTAAAAATGGACTTGGGGTGAGAATTAAAATTTGATATAATTGGATATTTGGATTAGTTGATTTCATTGTGTGTTTAACTTGAAATGAGCGCCAATTGAACTTGGTAGTATCGTGATACGCCGATTGCTTTAGGCAAAGGTAGGTTGGGTAGGCAAATCTAGAGATTGTGGGTTGATTGAGTGTTTGAAATTTAATTGAATGGTTTGATTTTAGCACTTTTGAATCAATTGTATAATTTGGTCGGGGAATGCCCCGAAGTATCTGTATATATTTATTCATCGGGGAATGCCCCGAGGTATCATGTACCCGAAAAATGATCGTGATGAAGGGCCGCGGATTCGAGTAAGGCATTGGAGCTTAGTCTAGAATTAGTTTAGACTAGGATTTATGTTTTCACATTTTCTATTTTTGGACTGTATAATTGGACTGGACTTTACATTTTTGGACTATTTTGTTTTGTTTTGTTTGATTATTTTGCGTGCTTTTTGTGTGGTTTATACATTTTTTAGTGCCAAAAAATAGTCGATACACTCTACCAAGTGACCGTGGTTGAACCACGGGATCGAGAGGTGCCTAACATCTTCCCCTCGGTCAACAGAATTCCTTAGCCGGAATCTCTATTCGCAAACCAGTTTAAAGAGTCAAAATGGTTTTGAAAAGGATTTTCTAATGGTGACTTGGCACACCAGATTATGCCAAGTGGCAACTCTGATTTCAAAAAAATGTAACAACAATCCTTCTTCGAAACAAAATAATTTTCATTTCTTGTCACAATAATAATAAACCTTTTCGAACTTAAAAATCACCATATTTTTTTTGGAGTCGAAAAAGGGGTGTGACAGCTCTGGCGACTCTGCTGGGGACAGTATGAGAATTCGAGGTATTTTTGGAGTCGTATCGGCTTTGTTTGGCATTACGAGTGTATAAGCATTGTTTGTGGTTATTGTTTGTTTTATTTTCACTTTTTTGCTTTTTCGTGCTCTTTGTTTATAGTATTTATCCTATGTGTTACCGCTTTATATTTGTCATCATGATTCCACCCCCCGGTCTTCTTTCTGCAACAAGTCCGTAGTACACGTGTTGTACACAACCTCTAGTTGAGTCACCCTTATTTTAGGGGGGAAGCCGTCGGTGTTATGGAGTAGGTGGAAAGCAAAGCAGCCACTATCGACCATACGCTCCCCCA
>NW_025877338.1:0-1258 GCF_002878395.1 Capsicum annuum
CATAGAGAGTATCATAATCTCATGTAAAACCATATAGGGTATAAATTCATGCTTCAAATTCATATGAGAACATGTAAAATCATGTATATTCATAAAAGAAAAATCAATTTGGGCACAAGAACGAAAGGGTGTTCTTGTTGAAAAACCTCACATACCTTAAACTTGAAGCTTTGAATGAACTCTTGACCTTGGGACTCTATTCGTGAAAATAATGAGTGTTTCTTGTAACCCTCGGAATGGGGATTCCGAATCTCAAAGAATTATTGAAAAATCATGGTTGAATCTTGAAATATTTGAATTTTTTAGGTTGAAACCCTAATGAATGTTCTTGGTGATTTTGAGAGAAAGTAAACTTATTTTGGTGTTATGGGAGTTTAATCCCGTGTTATAGACATATATAGGGGTGTTTTTGGCACTTGGAAGTGAGGTATGCGGCGCACAACCCATGGAAGACCTTAAGGTGTGTGTCGCACACCTTATGGCATACATTTAAGTATGCCTCGCACTCCCAATTGCACACATTTGATTGGGTAGCGCATTGCCCATCGCACACCCTTACTGCCTCTCACGAAAATGGGCATAACTCATTCACTTGGGTATCGGATTTTTGCGAAATTGGTATCGTTGCAAAGCTAATTCAATTATCTACAATTTGATAGGTCTTGGGATGAAAAATTCCATGGATATTAAGATATATATACGTTATAATTTGACCCTTGTAGAATAGAATATCAAACTTTGGATGAATTAATTGGTCTTAGCTCAACTTTGTTTTAGGTCATTGCTATGAACATTTTTCACCTCTAAACTACTCCATAGACTAGGATAATGATCATGCAACTTGTATTCATGTGAGAATCACTTGGATTAGAGCTTAGACGCGTAGGAACGACGGTTAGAATTCTAGCACGAAAATACGGGGTATTACATTATCTCCCCCTTGGGAACATTCATCCTCGAATGTGGATAATTAACCTGAAACACAGAGGAATCTCAGTCTTTAAGCTAACTTGTAGAACTGATATAAACTGAATCACAGAATCTTAAACATAATGATTCACTGAATTGAACTGCATGTGCTTGAATTCTCATGAAAATAATTATATGGCTCAGATAGAAAAGAGAGTGTCAACTTATGAGTAACCATTACTTTGCACTGGATTTGATCTCATGAGAAAGGATGAGAGGTTTATGACATGAAAACTCAGGGTATTACAACATCCCCCTCTTGGGATCGTTCGTCCCCGAATGATAATAA
>NW_025877339.1:0-1450 GCF_002878395.1 Capsicum annuum
AGATAAAAAGTTAGTCCTTTTTTCTGATTTCTCAGAAGTTTTTTCAGTGGTTACTGATTGTATAATTTCAGAGAAAGTCCTCTGAGTTGGTTCTCAGCGTTTGGCTTCTTCCGAGGATTCAGCCATAGGCATATTCGAGTTTACCTTTGAGATGTTTTTGACACTAGGTGCTAATGGGATATCTCCTGCCACTTTGTTAGGGATTTTTTCCCTTGCACGACGTTTAGCTTCGTCTAAAGACTCTGCTATCGGCATATCCTACTTTACCGTCGAGATGTTTTTGGCACTATGTGCTAGTGGGACATCTCCTGCCACTTTGTTACCCTTAGGTTTTGTTTCTAAATATTCACATAGAAGTTGAAATTCTGCCATGTTGTCAGCTTGTTCTGTGTTAAGCTGACTTAATTCGAACTGTAACTTTTTTGCCTTTTCATACACTATTACTAATTCATCTCTTAGTTGGAATAGCATATTGCTCTTCTCATTTATGGCTTCATCGATGTCATTCATATTTTACCAAATCCTATTGGTCAATGCTTTAGTTCTATCGTCCATATTGAACGTTTCTTGAAAGGAAGTCTGCAAAAACATTATCAGATCCTTTAATATTTTTGATCTTAAAAGTATAAAATAATAATATTACCTGCCACCAATGTAACCTTCTATACTGTGGTTCTGAAGGTAATTTGTTAAATATAATCCTGATATCTGGGTATTATCTGTCTTTACAACAAATGACTTGGGTAATAAAAATGCAGAAAACTTTCGTATTCTTTTTGCTACCGCTAGTAATTCTTTCTCGTTGGTGGAGTAATTAATTTCAGCCTCATTAAATATTCCACTTGTATATCTACAGATTTCATTTAGATCTGTTTATAGTATTGCTCCCCAATGATAATCTGAAGCATCTGTTTGTAGAACTAAATTATCATCTGGTTCTGGCAGCCTGAGCTTTGGTAGCTTAGCACATTCTTCTTTTAATTTTTGGACAAAAGAGTATGTTCGTTAGTCCATACTAAGTCGGTTTCAAGCTTGTCATAAGAATAAACATGTTTTATAGGAACTATCTTAGATCCTAAAATTATTTCTACATTTTTCTTTTGATGTGTGAATTTTTCTTTATCACCTATTATACCTACAAGATAGGTATTTGAATTAGATATATCCTAATCTTTTATTAAAAATGATTTGGTTAGACTAGTTTCTGAGCCATTATCTATTTGACAACATGAAGTTATTTTTGTTTCGTAGGTTGTAAATTCTACGAATACTGCTACTGTGAATGAAGTTTCTTTAGGCATTAATTTTAGGTATAAAACAAGTTTTATCACCTAAGGTTATTTGAATTCCTTCCTTTTGGATACTATATTGATCCAAACTATCGAGGAATAATCCTCCCATGATTATATTATAATCATTTTCATGTTCGCTGATATAACAAGGAACTCTT
>NW_025877340.1:0-8923 GCF_002878395.1 Capsicum annuum
AATTTGTTTTCATTTGTTTTTCTACTAATTGCATATTTTTCATATCTATTTTCCAAAATTCTAGATATATGTGATTTATCATAGTTGATGTGTACGTAAGTATTTATAAGAGTAATTAGGTAAGTGTGGTATATAATTTATTCTAGCTATATAATCTTTACCGAATATTTTTTTCTAATATGATTTTCCTTATATCTATTATTCCTATATCCTTAATCACATACAAAATAAGTATTTTAAATTTATCTACCATTACATCAGATAAATTATTCATTTTCATAAAATTGTTATTTTCAAAATATTCCCTTCAATCATGTACATAACAAAATATGGTCATCTTAGATTACTATATACTAGATTATTCTTAAATAACATGTTCTTCGGTCACTATTAGCATGATAATCTGGATATTTTTCTCTTAAACAACGCCTCTACTCTGGTTACTCCCCACCACGGCTTCTTGCCTTATTGGTTTCACCTTTAGGATGGCATAGTTCTTAAGGATTTTTCTCTTTTTCCACTTTGCTAATAAACTTCTTAACATATTATTCTTCGAATAATTCTACTATAAAGTAATTAACATGAATTTATTTTATCATACCATGATTGTTGGGAATTATGAATTTAGCTATTCATAATCATAAATAAATATACCTGTTCGGGTAGGTTTGATATTTCTAAGCATTGTTCATCCATAGATTTTTTTCATTGAAATATACCTGTTTTTTAATAACTAAGCAAAATATTTGTGGACAAGAGAGAGTTTTTGCTTCAACGCATGAAGGCTTGCTTTCTCTGCTGCCTTCTATGCCTCTATTTATAATGAGAGAATGAATAATTTGCATAGTTCTAATGTTACAAAAGAAAAAAGGCTATCCTAATATATCTTTACACATTTCCTCTATACATTTGTCCTGAAAAAGCTAATAATTGTGAAAGCTAATAAATGAAACAAGAAAAAGTCAAAAAGGCTATAGTAAAGCTATTTACATGATTCACGTATTTCATACTTCAAAGTTAGTTTTTTCTTTTCTCCATATGTCGCTTTCTTCCTTTAATACTTTGTCTTTTTTATTTTTGCTCCGTCTTCTTTTTATCTTTTTGTCGTATCTGTTGATTTTTTTTATGTTCTTTCCAGTTGGCATGCTTATCTTTTTGATTTTTTTATTCTAGGCGGACTCCTGGGATAATATTATCTTCTCTATTACATCTCATACATTGATGGTCTGGATATTTGTGTCCAATTATCTTGCAATATCTTGTCAATAATCAGTCTGAAATAAATCCTCTCTTAATTTCTCTTGCAGTAGATTGTTTTTCTGGGTTAAGTAATCTCATTATCTATTGTCTAACATCTTCCATATCTGCTTGTCGTAGTTCTTTTGAATTTGAATAAATCATCTGATGGTCTCTTGAATAATAGCTCCATATTGGGTTTTCATTGGTATAATTATTTGCTAATTCTTGAATAATTGTAGCTAGTCCAATGAGTCGTTTATTTGCGTAGAAATCAGGTATCTTAATTCTGGATATCTCTGGCTGCTACACAATATCTTCCGGTATAATCATATCTCTGATTAATTCTACTTTTACAACTTGTATAACTGATTTTATTTCATCGTATAATATCTCTGCTGGTGCAGTATAACACTTTATATAAAATAGATTTCCTTTGGTTATTCTTTTATAGGTGGTGAATATTTTATGTAATTCTTCCATAACTGTTAGTTCTTCTCCATCTTGGGTATATGGTATTTAATAATCCATAGTCAAAACAAGTTTTTATTAAGCTTGGGTTGGTTTTGGGTAGTGCAATTAGCTTGTTGTAACCTTGTAATTTTTGGGTTATGTAGTTTGTATTTGGTTCTTTGATATCTGTAGCTCTGGGGTTAAGGTTTAGGAAAGTTTGTACTCTGTAAATGTTTTCTATGTATTTTTGGGCTGTATAGTTGTAAACTTTTTTATCTTGGTTCAGACTATCTCGGTATGTGGTAATTTGTGGAGGTATGAACAAGGGGTCTTTTTGTGTTTTTGGTATAAATGGTTTCTCAAATATCTTATTCATATTCATGTTCTGATATCTTTGTCTACTAACTCCTCTGCTTGTACCTGCAATTGTAGATTGATAAATGTTATGGGTTTTATGGTGTGTCCCAACGTTTCCTTCTAGATCTGAAATTTTAATGTCTTCCAATCGACATAGCTCTGCACCCTGCTGAGTTAGCTGATTTGCAGCTTTAGACTTCAGTTTAACTTCATTAGTCTTAAGCTTTTCTATTTCATTACCCATATTGTCCATTTTCATTGAAAGTGTAGTTAGGGTTTTGAGTATTTTTTCTAAAGCATTGTCTTCTATTATATCAGTCTGTGTAGCTTTGTCTTGATATGTAATCTGCAATAACGTTTTTGTAAGTACTAATTACTTCTATTGTAAATGTAAAATTCAATATATTCAAGACTAGTCTCCGAATTTCTTTTGTTGTAACTGAATTTTGTATTTTCTTTGTTAGCGACCAACGTACCTGCGTATTATCTGTTCGTACAATAAACTTGTTATATACAATATATGGCTCAAATGCTAATAAACATTTATATAATGAGCATAATTCTTTTCTATTTATTTCTCATTTTATTTCTGATTCATTAAACGTACCTGAGTAGTATCTACAATGGTGTTCTAATTTTTCTTCTTCATATCTATATTTAAGTACTCCTCCATAACTACATTCACTAGCATCTGCTTCTACTGTATATATAAATTTTCTATTTTCATCTGGAAATTGTAATTTTGGTAATTCTTTACAAAGTATTTTTATTTTCTGAACTTGTTTTTTATCTTCTTCGTTATAATGATATTCTACATCCTTTTTTAATTTTTTCTGTAAAGGCTTTAGATTTTCTGCTAATTTTGGTATATATTCTCGTACTTAGTTTACTAATCCTTAAAATGATTGTAATTTCTTTTTTGTATCTAATTCTTCTTTTGAATTTATTATTTTTTGTACTATATATTGTTGCATTTTTACTCCACTTTTATCTATTTGTATTCCTAAAAATTCGATCTGATTTTTCATAATCTCAGCTTTGTTTTTACTTAAACTTATTCTTGATTTTTCTATTATATCCGTAAATTGTTCTAATAATTTTAAATGTTCTTCTTTGGTCTTTATATATAATAGTATATCATCTATGTATACTATACAATTAGGTAGTTGTTTAAAATAACTATCCATAAAATGTTGATATCTACCTGGTGCATTTTTATATCCTAATGGTAGTACATTCCATTCATAAAATCCTTGTGGTACCGTAAATGTGGTTAATTCCTTAGATTCTTCTTCTAACTTTAAATGGTAAAATCCTGATTTACAATCAAATTTACTAAAATAATTATATCCTTGTATTTGTCTTATTTTTAATATCCTATTTGGTATTGGGTAATTATAAGTCATTGTTTTTGCATTTAAATTTCTATAATCAATAACCATCCTACTTTTTTCTCTTTTTTGTTCACTATGTTTATTTACTATAAATGCTGGGCTATTATGTTTACTATTACTTTTTTTTATATATTGTTTTTCTAATAATTCTTGTATATGCATTTTAAATTCTTTTAAATCATCAAAATTATATGTTAATGGTTTCTTGGTTATTATGCTATTTTTATCTATTAATTCAATTTTTATAGTGGTTTTATGTTTTTCCAATCCTTTTAGTGGATCTTCACTATATAATTGTTCTAATTTTTTTTTTAATTATTCTTATCTTATTTATTGAAAATATAGTTATTTCCTTTTTATTTATCGAAAATACGACCAGGTCTATTGTATCTTCGGTATTTTTTATATTTTCTAATTTTTGTGTAATTTTTTCACTTCCTTTATCCAATCAGTTTTCTTTCTTATTTTATTAATAACTCTTTTTGCTCTTACTTTCTGTTTACATGGTGTTGTAAACCATTAATCTGTTCTAGTTGTTATATGTGGGTATAATTTATCTAAAAACGGCATTCCTAAAAGTATATCTTTTGATGTTAGCTCATAATTATAGATTTCTTCTAGTGTTAATATTTTATCCAATACTTGTGTTTTTACATTCTTAGCTTTATAAGTAATTAAGCTTTCTTTTTTATTAAATCCTTTAACTATTATTGGTGTTTTTAATTTATCTCATTTACTTTCTAGTAAACAATTATATCTACATAAATTAGCTTCTGCTCCTGTATCTATCATAGGCGTATAATATCTACTGTAATATCCTTCTACTACTATCTTCATTAATACATATATTTTCATTTCATGTTAAAGTTCTTCTTAAGAATAATTTCTCTCTGTTATATGTTATGGTTAATTATTCTTAAGAATCAAAGGCATTTGACAACTTGACGATCCTCAATTTAAGTTTTTCAGGAAGTTTACTCCGAACACCCAATTTTTGTGAGACTCCAAACCTGCAGAGGATTATACTGAAAAGTTGTGTACGCTTGGTTGAAATTCATCCATCCATTGGAAATCTGAAAAAACTCATCTTTTTGAATATGGAGAACTGCAATAATCTGAAGTGTTTACCAAGAAATATTCAAATGGAATCTCTTGAAGGCTTCAACCTCTCAGGTTGTGAGAAATTAGAGAATTTTCCAGAAATTCGAGGGAATATGGAGTTGCTCTCGGAGCTTCTTCTGGCACGTACTGCAATTTGGGAATTTTCCTCATCAATAGGGCAGCTTAGTGGTATCAGCTTGCTTGATTTGCGTTCATGTGAAAACCTTGTAAGACTCCCTGCCAGTGTCTCTGAGATGGGAAAACTGAAAATTTTGATTCTGAAAGGCTGCTTAAGACTTGCAATTTTACCTGAAAATCTAGGTGATCTAAACCAGTTGGAGGAGCTTTATGCTGGCAACACTGCCATTTGGAAACTACCAGATTCTATTGGAAACTTAAGTAAACTCAAGATCCTATCATTAAGAAAAGGGCGGAAGGTAAAGCGTCAATCTGCTCGCAGTTTGATATTAGTACCCTGGGTGTTTCATGGATTGAGGGAGTTGAAGAGCTTAAATCTCAGTGGATGTAATTTATGCGATAACCAAGTTGCTGCTCTTCAGAACTTAACTTCTTTATTGGAACTGAATCTGAGCAGAAATGAGTTTATTTATTTACCTAATATCTTCAGTCAACTTTCTCACCTTCGCTATCTCAATATAACACACTGTCAGAAACTTAAGGAACTCCCCAAACTTCCTCCGAGTATAGAGGAATTATATGTAGAAGATTTTTTGGCAAAAGAATGTATTGCGAAGCTACGAATGTATCCAAGGTTGAATTTGGTCTCATTCACCAATTATAGTTTTGATCAACAATCTTATACAGAGGACAGCAATGGTAGCTCCTTTTCGGATGAGATTCTGAGTTTGCTTCTATCAAACAATATGGATGATGTGATCCACCCCTCTCTTAACTATGATCATAGAGTGACTTGTTCCATTGTCTTTCCTGAACGTGCAATTCCCATGTGGTTTAAGCATCAGATTGTTGATGAAAAGATCTTGTTCAAACTGCCCATTAATTGGTATAATGATAAGTTCAAAGGCTTTGCTATATGCTGTGTGACTCTAATGGGGGCAGGTGTCTGTCGTGCTGATGCAATGCTATCTGAAAAGTATGACTATACTTTCATCAAAGCCAAATTGCTATGCAGTGATCATTTGAAAGACCTTAGAGTGATAGAAAAAGAATGTAAAGTGGGCACAGCATCTAGAACGTATGGCTGGTGTGTTTGCTTTGCCTACATTCCATTGTATTCTTCACTGCAGGTGTCCGGCACATATGGTGGAGACATTAACCGGTATAGCCTATTTGAGGCATCTATCCACGGTTGCATTGCTAGACAGTGGGGAGTTCATTTGATCTATGAGGATGAGTGAATATTTTCAAAGCGCAGACTGAGAAGGATTGCTCTGAGTCGACAGAAGCTGAAAAGAGGCCAAATTAGCTCTATATGCTGGGATATTGAGGGCATTACCAAGAAAAAGTTTTAGGTAACTTGAAATGCCTCTTATTTGTTACTAGAGTTCAATAGTTTTAATATGGTTTAGAGTAACAATTTTATTTCAATGCGGCTAAGTGTTAGGATGTTGGAAAAGATTAGGCAAAATTAGTATTTACTTTGAATTAATGAATAAATAATGCAATTAACATTATAAATACACGGCAATTAATAGGATTACATATAACAGTCAATCAAATAAACATAAAATTAGATGAAATTATATCAATATAATAGGTACATTTTAAATTGCATATTATTTTTGAGTTTGTACATTGTCATTATTTTGTAGTAACCTATTTGATATAAAGTAGTTGATCTATCAGTACCTACAAGCTGTAATCTAATAGTAGAGATAGTTGTGTAACAAGTCTTCAAAACTTAAAGGCGTAACTGTTCTTCTTCCTTGATAATTTTTTTTAATAAAACTACAATTAAGATTTTTTTCTAATGACCATTGAGTCCGGGTTAGCTTTAGCGTACCTCCTAGTAGTAAGTGTTTTAGGAAACTGAACACAGTAGTATGTATGACCAAAGGTTGTGATAGGATGGTAAGAATCCCTCCTCCATTAACCTGAGGTCTTGGTGTCGTGCCCAAGGAATGGAGTCGCCTTTGGTAGGCAGCACTTTATCCCCAAAGTGGGACTTTTTAGCGCAAATTCTGATTAGTAGTCGGGTTCCAAAGTGGGTATCAGACACCTGATGGTAAACCAAAAGAAAGTAGTATGTTAGCTGAATTATTTATCAGGAGGGGAAAGGAGGGGAGAAAAAGTTGTTCCGACTCGCTAAGGCTAGGGAGAGGAAGGGTCGTGACCTCGATCAGGTGAGGTGCATTAAGGGGGAGGACGGTAGAGTGTTGGTGGAGGACGGCCACATAAAGAAGAGATGGCAGTCGTACTTTCATAGGCTCTTGAATGACGAGGGGGACAGAGCTATTGTGTTAGGGGAACTGGAGCACTCAGGGGAGTGTCGGGATTTTAGCTATTGTAGACGTTTTAAGGTAGACGAGGTTAGACAGGCAGTTCGCAGGATGCGAAGGGGTAGGGCGACGGGGCCGGATGAGATACCGGTGGAGTTTTGGAAGTTCGTTGGAGAGGCTGGTGTAAGGTGGTTGACTGCATTGTTCAATGAAATTTTCAGGACGGCAAAGATGCCCGAGGCGTGGAGGTGGAGTACCATGATCCCCCTCTATAAGAATAAGGGGGACATTCAGTGTTGCAATAACTATAGGGGGATTAAGTTACTGAGTCACTCTATGAAGATCTGGGAGAGAGTGGTCGAGGTGAGGCTGAGACGGATAGTGTCTATTTCGGAAAACCAGTTCGGATTTATGCCCGGCCGCTCGACGACGGAGGCAATCCACCTGGTACGGAGGTTGGTGGAGCAGTATAGGGAGAGGAAGAAGGATCTGCACATGGTGTTCATCGACCTGGAAAAGGCGTACGACAAAGTCCCCAGGGAAGTGCTTTGGAGATGCTTGGAGGTGAGTGGAGTACCGCAGGCATATATCAGAGTAATTAAGGATATGTATGAGGGAGCGAAAACCCAGGTGAGGACGGCGGGAGGAGACTCAGAGCATTTCACTGTCCTGACAGGATTGCATCAGGGATCTACTCTTAGTCCCTTTTTGTTTGCGTTAGTAATGGATGTGTTGACGCGGCGTATCCAAGGGAAGGTGCCGTGGTGTATGCTTTTTGCAGACGATGTAGTCCTGATAGATGAGACTCGAGGGGGTGTGAATGACAAATTAGAGTTGTGGAGGCAAACTCTGGAGTCTAAAGGGTTCAGGGTGAGCAGAACCAAGACAGAGTATGTGGAATGTAAGTTTAATGACGTGAAGCGGGAGAATGAGGTAGTAGTGAGGCTAGAAGCACAGGAGGTTGGGAAGAGGGATAAGTTCAAGTATCTCGGGTCCGTGATCCAGAGTAGCGGTGAGATTGACGAGGATGTCTCGCACCGTATTGGGGCGGGATGGATGAAGTGGAAACTCGCATCGGGGGTGCTGTGTGATAAGAAGGTGCCGCCCAAGCTTAAAGGCAAATTCTATAGGGTGGTAGTCCGTCCGGCCTTGCTGTATGGAGCGGAGTGTTGGCCAGTTAAGAACTCCCACATCCAAAGAATGAAGGTGGCAGAAATGCGGATGTTGCGCTGGATGTGTGGACTGACCCGAGGGGATAGAGTTCGGAATGAGACTATCCGGGAGAAGGTTGGTGTGACTTCAGTGGAGTGTAAGATGCGGGAAGCACGATTGAGATGGTTCGGACACGTGAAGAGGAGGGGCATGGATGCCCCGGTCCGTAGGTGTGAGAGGCTAGCGTTGGATGGTTTTAGACGGGGTAGGGGTAGACCGAAGAAGTACTGGGGTGAGGTGATTAGGCGGGACATGGAACAGTTACAGCTCACCGAGGACATGACCCTAGATAGGAAGGTCTGGAAGATGCGAATTACGGCAGAGGATTAGGGCCAGTTCGGGTCGCTAGTGTAGGGAATTAATTGGTGGGGGTGTATTCCTGTTATGATTCCGTATTCAATGTTCCGTGTTCCGTGTTCCGTGTTCCATGTTTATTACGAATATGTGTGCTTTCCTCTGCTTTATACTCCTGCATTCATGCTTTACTCTGCTTTATATTCCTTATGGGTGCCGTATCTATGTTATGTCATCTGCTTCTGTGCTGTACTATGTGTTTGTGTGATATCTCGTGACTTGAGCCGGGGGTCTTTCGGAAACAGCCTTTCTACCTCATCAGAGGTAGAGGTATGGACTGCGTACATCTTACCCCCCCCAGACCCCACTAAGTGGGAATACACTGGGTTTGTTGTTGTTGTTGTTGTTGTATTTTGCTATATAATTTTCTTCTTGTCCTGTATTTAAGAGTATTAA
>NW_025877341.1:0-3061 GCF_002878395.1 Capsicum annuum
AATTTCAATTTCTAGCTTTGTTTTCCGTATCAATGATCATACTCATAATAGTTTATTTTAAATACTATAAGAAGAGCATCATTAGCACCAACAACAGCACCACTACCACTACCAACAGCTCAATCACCACTAAGACCATCAACAACAACAAGCCCACCCTCTAAAAATTATTTTTCTTGTAATGGTTGTTGCTTTAAACAATTCCATTTTTATTTTGTCGATGACCTTAGTGTTCGATAAAGTTTGCACAGACCATAAAGTAAGAAAAAATGACATCTTCAACTCTCGATTGGTCGGAACTAGCGACGGATGCACAATCTAACATAAATCATTACATTTATTAGAATGATGATTAGATCATTCAAAAAAATTATTAATTAAAATAAAAACTTAATTATAATTATACTTACTGCATCCTTCGGGGGGTGAAGAGAAGAAATTTTGCGTTTTTATCAGTTTTGGCCGACAATCATCTTAAGATTCTTGGAGAGGAAACTTCTTCCTGGTAGTTCACTTGTTGTCTCAAATGGGGAATGACTTCAAACGCCCAAGCCTATAAAATAACGCTAATAAATCAAAACCATTATTGAGTAAAAAAATGAATGATATCATAATAAAAGAAAGAAACAAAACATTTATCATGAAAGCCCATGAAAAGCAATATAAGTTGACTGTCTTTGGCGCTAACGGAGTCAACAAATATTGGACAGTCATTTTGAAGTTTTCATAACCCTAAGGATAGCTGTTAAACGTCTCAAGATCCTCGGAGAGCTTTATTAAACCAACGCTTATGTTGTTGTTAACGTCTCTTGCCTAAATAATATTATGTACAAACCAAACCAAGCACAATGACTGCTTGTGTTTCTTTGAAAGTTTTTTACCTTTCAACGCTTCTATCAAATTTTTATTTTTGAAGCTTGGATCAACAATGGGCACCAGGCCATCACAATCACACGACTTGCCTTTGCCTTTTTTGGGTGTACTGGGTGCTTTTTTTGGGTTAGAATAGGTATAACTTGAAATGGAGGTTAACATTTTAGTTTAGTAACTATGGCAAACACCTTCTAACCAAAACAAACAAGCATGCCACAGTAATTTATCCACACCTCATCCATCTTATCTTTGTTTTCATACATAAACCTACGCCTGAGAAGTTCATATATCATTTTCATTAGGAAACGAACATTGCTGTCCTCCGGCAAATCAAGATATTTCCCAAAGCAGCTGTTCCTGAAATAAACATATAATTTTTGTTCTCGAAGTATTTTCCAGAAGGCGTCGAAAGATTTTTCCATGGCTGACTTAACCACGAAATCACCCGTTAAATCTGTGGTACCATTGCATTGCATTCTTACAGGATAACGATCAATGCTGAAGGTTTTGACCAACTCTTCAGCGAAAGGCCTATTAGCATTTGGATCGTCTCTTTTGAAATACTCCTCCTTCCCGTGTTCATCATATTCTGCTCCTAATTGAGATAACGCTTGTAAAGAAAGCTCATAGAGTGGTGGATATAGCCTATCTGCTTCACTTGTTTCTTTACTTGGACTTGATTTGGCTTCTATTCTTTTGGAGCATATTATCTAAAATTAGCAGGAACATAAAAAAATATATTATAGTTGATTAATGCATCGTTAAAAAGGATAACGGTAAATCTAACAAGCAAAACAGTAAAATAACAATTCCAACAGATAACTTATCTATTGCACCAGATGGTATATCTATTATAGCATATAACAAACCTGTTATAACAAATAAGCAATCTATTGCAATAATACAAAACCTATCACTCATCTTTTAAGACAGATGAATGGTCTGTGTAACAAATCGCATATTATTACAACACGAGTGATTTGTTGGAATAGTTAAATAACCTGTTGCAATGGATGAGTAATCTGTCGCAATAATATAAAATATATCACTCATCTGTTGAGAAAAATGAATGGTCTGTACAACAGATCACACATCTGTTGCAATATCATCTATTGTAATATATGAGTGATCTGTTGGAACAGTTAAATAACCTATAGCAACTGCTGAGTAATCTGTTGCGACAATACAAAATATATCACACATCTGTTGCAACATATGAGTGATCTGTCGGAATAATTAACTAACTTGCAGCAACGGCTGAGTAATCTGTTGCAATAATACAAAATATATCACTCATCCGTTGAGAAAGATAAATGGTCTGCAACAGGTCACACATCTGTTGCAACACATAAGTGATCTGTTGGAACAGTTATCAACGGTCAATATTGTTTAGATTTCTTCCAACATTGGATCATCTATCGCGGCAGATAAATGATCAGTTGGAAAAATCATGTCTTGGACATGTCCTGTTGGAAGAGTTGATAGGATTTTATCCAACAGGAGGTTCATTTGTTGCATCAGATCATTAATTCGATGATCTTTTCCGTTGCATCAGATGGTTAATTAGTTACATCAGATTTTTTATTTGATGCTTAATCTGTTGCAACATATGGTTAATTTGTTGTATCAGATAGTTAAATTGTCGCATCATATGCTAAATCTGTTGCATCAGATGATTAATCTGTTGTATCAAAATTATAATCTGATGGTTTCTCTGTTGCATCAGATGGTTGATCTGTTGCATTATCTGACAAATCTGTTGTATCAGATGGTTAATATATTGCACCAGATGGATAATCTGTTGGATAAAACAAAAAACAGTAGCACGATTTTATTCAACAGAAAAATAGCAATATCACTATTTTTACCAAGAACAACACAAATCAACCTAAATCGTTGTTTTGTTTTTATAAACACAAACAATAAAAATCAAACTTCAAAAAATGCGACAAACAACAAAAAATCATAATTCATTTCGAAAAGAGAAGAGAAGAAATACCAGAAATTAGGATTTTTTTCATACCACATTTCAAATTAAAGCAATAAATATTGAAATTGTTAACCAATACTATAAGAGAAGTTGGCTCAAGTTCCTCGTTTTCTTCAAAACTAAAAAGACCATAAATTTTTACTTGTGAAATAAGAAAAGGAACGATGATGAATTCAAAGTTGTTGTGGCCGAAGAGCA
>NW_025877342.1:0-2237 GCF_002878395.1 Capsicum annuum
GGTTTGAAGAATACTAGAGCAACATACATGAGAGCCATGACCACTATGTTTCATGATATGATGCATAAGGAGATTGAGGTCTACGTGGATGATGTGATTATTAAGTCAAAAAGTTGGGTCAACTATGTTAAAGATTTAAGAAAGTTCTTTGAAAGGCTTCGTAGGTATAATCTCAAGCTCAACCAGGCAAAATGTGTATTTGGAGTTCCGTCTGGAAAGCTGTTGGGGTTTGTGGTCAGCCGTCGGGGGATTGAATTGGATCCTTCAAAAATCAAAGTCATTCAGGATTTGCCCCCGCCCAAGAATAGAATGGAGGTGATGAGTTTGCTCGGTAGACTAAACTACATTAGCAGGTTTATTGCTCAACTCACAACCACTTGTGAGCCCATATTCAATTTGCTGAAAAAGAGTGCTACGGTAAAATAGACTGAAGAATGTCAGGAAGCGTTCGATCGAATTAAAAGATATTTGTCAAATCCGCCCGTACTGGTACCCCCGGAGCCTGTTAGGCCTTTGATCTTATATTTATCAGTCATGGACAATTCTTTTGATTGTGTCCTGGGTCAACATGATGTCACAGGCAAAAAGGAGCAGGCTATTTATTATCTTAGCAAGAAGTTCACCGCATATGAGGCCAGGTATACTCTTCTTGAAAGGACGTGTTGTTCCCTAACTTAGGTAGCATAGAAGTTGAAGCATTATCTCTCATCCTATACTACTTATCTCATCACCCGCATGGATCTTTTGAAGTATATCTTTCAGAAGCCCATGCCGATAAGTCGATTGGCAAAGTGGTAAATATTGCTTACCGAGTTCGACATTGTATATGTGACTCAAACCACATGAAAGCCCAAGCCTTGACAGATCATCTTACTGAGAGTCCCATCGATGAAGAGTATGATCCATTAAAGACATATTTTCCTGACAAAGAAGTATCGTGTGTCGATGAAGTTGTTATAGATGCTAATCTAGGTTGGAAGTTGTTCTTCGATGGAGCTGTCACTATGAAAGGAGTCGGAATAGGTGCGGTTCTTATCTCTGAATCGAGACAACATTTCCCGGTGATAACACAACTTTGATTCTACTGTACTAACAATATGGCAGAGTATGAAGCCTGCATTCTTGGTGATATTCCAAGGATTAATAATGAAATTGTTAATGCTTTAGCCACTCTATCTTCAATGCTCCAACATCCTGATAAAGCCTACATCGATCCAGTGCATATACAAAGTCGTGATTAGTATGCTTACTGTAATGCGGTTGAAGAAGAGCTAGATGGAGAACCCTGGTTCTTGGATATCAAGCGGTACATTCAGTCAGGAGAATACCCAACATATGCCACCAACGATCAAAAGAGGACTATTAGGCGTTTGGCTAGTGGATTTTTCTTAAGTGAAAGAATCTTATATAAGAGAATCCCAGATCTGGGACTTTTGAGGTGTGAAGATGCAAGAGAAGCCTCAGCAATCATGGTTGAAATACACTCTGGGGTATGCAGGTCGCATATGAACGGTCATGTCTTGTCAAAGAAGATTCTTTGAGTAGGTTATTACTGGCTTACTATGGAGAGGGATTCTATTCAATTTGTTCGAAAGTGTCATCAATGTCAGGTACACGGTGATCTGATACGTTCTCCTCCTGTTGAGTTGCATGCAATAGCCGCTCCATGGCCGTTCGTGGCTTGGGGAATGGATGTGATTGGACCGATTGAGCCGAAGGCATCAAATGGACATAGATTCATTTTGGTAACCATTGACTACTTCACAAAGTGGGTAGAAGCAGTAACTTTCAAGTCAGTGACAAAGAAGGCTATGGTAGATTTTGTTCATGCCAATATCATTTGTAGATTTGGAATTCCTAAGATGATCATTACAGATAATACTACCAATCTCAATAGTCATTTGATGCAAGAAGTGTGTCAACAGTTTAAGATCGTACATCAAAATTCTACTCTATATCGCCCAAAGGCCAATGGTGCTGTAAAAGCCGCCAATAAGAATATAAAAAAGATACTGCGAAAAATGGTACAAGGGTCTAGACAGTGGCATAAAAAGTTGCCGTTTGCATTGCTAGGTTATCGCACCACTGTTCGTACTTTAACAGGGGCAACTCCATATTTATTGGTGTATGGGACAGAAGCAGTTATCCCTACAAAAGTTGAAATTTCCTCTCTTCGAGTCATTGTAGAAGCAGAGATTGATGATGACGAATGGGTAAAAACCCGACTGAAATATTTG
>NW_025877343.1:0-2753 GCF_002878395.1 Capsicum annuum
TTTTGAATCGTTTGAAGTAACTTTTATAAAAGTTTCTTAATTCCTTTTCAAAATTAAGTGGCAACTCTCTTTCAAAAGTCAAAAATTTTTGCAAAACAGTGACAGCTCCCAAACTTCTGAAAGTAACACCAATGATGCTTTCTACTTTGGTAGAGAACCTTGAATCGGCAGCCTTGGAAGCAGTTGATTGAGAGTTGATCTTCTTGGAAGTCATTTCAGCGTTCTTAATCTTCAAAGTTGGAAGAGTTAAGATGAGAGGTAGAGATCGTCCCACTGGGTGTGCCAGAATTTGTTGGACAGTAAAATTCTTGAGACCGAAAATAATAATCGAGATAAAAAAAATACTGCAACAATCGATTTATTGATTTCAATAAGTGAGTATTACAATCTCTATGATTCCTCTGATTCTCCTTTTCAACTATAAATTCAAGGGCTTCGAGCTTGATCTTGAACTTTTAACTTGAACTTGACGGATTTGATCTTGATTTGTGCTTGAATCCAAGGGCTTGGTAGCTTGTTCTTGAATCTTGTGGTCTTGATCTTGAACTTGAACTTGAACTTGATTTGAAGACTTGATGAACTTGATCTCGATTTGTACTTGAATTCAAGGGCCATTGAGCTTGTTCTTGAATCTTGTAGTCTTGATCTTGAAGCTTGAACTTGTTCTTGAATCTTGAACTCTTGATCTTGTTTTTGAACCTTGAACTCTTGATCTTGAAATCTTGAGCTTGTTCTTGAACTTTGAACTCTTGATCTTGAAATCTTGAGTTTGTTCTTGAATTTGTAGAGAAATCTGTTGCTTTGATCCATGAGCTCTCTCTTGCTTCTTGTTAAACTTGTTGGTCCCTTTTCTGAATTATGAGGCCCCTATTTATAGTTGTAGGAAGTAGAGAGTCATGATAAACATGAACTTTCCTTGACCGATCAGATTTAAGTGACATGACATTTCTTATGGGCTTTTAATTTACTGCATCATTTTGACACGTGGCATGGTCTTATTGGCTCCTTCACTTGACTTGGCATGCCACGTCATTTGACATGTGGCGCTTATTTGGGCCTCTAGAATATGACAATATCTTGAACTTAGTAAAGTGGCTCATCATTTGTAGCCCAAATCAATGGGCTAGCCCAATAAAAAAATTGGACTTTAATTAAACCCATATATGTTTGGACTTAAATAATTAATCCAATTATATTAATCCCCAATATTTATTTGGGACTAATATATTTTAAATTTAATATAATTCGAATTTTGTACGGATTGGATCGCCCACAACATTATTAATTTTCTTATATATAAATGACTTAAAATAATTAATTAGGGATAATATAGTAAAATTATGGAGCAGCTGAAGCAGATGAAGAAGCAGAAATGTTGACGAAGAGCTGCTTCCTTCTTCACTCTCATTAATAGTAGTAATATTTTATTAAAAGTGTGAAGGGTCTTAGAAATGTTGTTTGAACTTTTTGTCCTTCATTAAAATACTCCGCTTTAGATAAAATTGTCATTTCACTATTTCTGAAATTATTATTAATTATATTTATGCTATTGAATCCTGAAATATATGAGATTAGGACTTTAAAATGTACCAGTAAGACTTATTTTAAAATTAGCACTCCTAAAATATACTATAAGTAGTACATTGAATAACATTTTATTTTTTTAAAAAACTCAGGTTTTGCACTATTTTTGCGAACTTTATGAAATATATGTGTTTATGTAAATCTATATCTATATACATACTATAATAAAAGTGTGAAGGACCTTAAAAATTTTGTTTGAACTGTTTTCCCTTCAATAAAAGACCCCGCTTTAGATAAAATTGTCATTTCATTTTTTCTGAAATTATTATTTAATTATATTTATGATATTGAATCCTAAAATATATGAAATTAGGACTTTAAAAAATACCAGTAAGACTTATTTTAAAATTAAGACTCTTAAATTATATGATAACTAGTACATTGAAAAACGTTGTAAAAGAACACACGTTTTGCACTATTTTTGCAAATTTTATGAAAAATACGTGTTTGTTTATGTAAAATATGTGTTTATGGAATATGTATTTAAAGAGGTTGTCTTTTTCTCAAATAATTATACAGAAAATTTAAGAGTACAAAACTACATGGTAGTAAAATATATAATAAGAAGAAAAATTAAAAAAAATTAAAAAAAAACTAGTACGGTCCTTCTTGAAAAGAAATAAATAAAGTGACACATTTTTTAAAAAATAAAAAATTGATGACAAATTTTACTCGAGTCTAATTTTCATGTATTGCTTATATTTTCTTTTCTTCAAGGTTGGAAGAATGTTGAATGACCAGAACAATTTTCTTTTAAGGATGAGGATTTCCAGCTGTTTGACGAGTATAACAATTAACAAGTAATTTTATACTCTCAAATTTTGTGACAAATAATTATGTTATATATATATATATATATATATATATATATATATGTTATAAATGTATTTACATTATAGTGAATGTCTATCAAGATGTATCAAGATCCACTTTGATATCTATTAGGATTTGAAGCATCCGTCATTTACATTTGAAGCATCCGTCATTTACTCAAACTAGGAGTAAATTTCCCCTATAAATAGAGGGGTTTTGTTCATTGTATTGACAATCTTATGATCTCTCATCCCTCAAGAGAAGAAATAAGAATCACTCTATCACTCTCTCTATTCTCTCTACTCTTCTTCTTTGTTCTTTATAGTTTTATAACACGTTATCAGCACGAGACTCTG
>NW_025877344.1:0-3777 GCF_002878395.1 Capsicum annuum
TTGCAATAGATGACATATCTGATTTAATTATCAAATAGATATTTGCATCTGTTGTGACAGATGACTGAGCTGTTAGAAATTTTCAAAAAAATATTTATATCTGTTATAACAGATGACATATCTGATTTTATTAATTATCAAATGAATATTTTCATCTGTTGTCACAAATGACTGAGCTGTTTGGATTTTTAAACAGATATTTATATCTGTTGTAACAGATGACTGAGCTGTTCGGATTTCTAAATAGATAATTATATATGTTGCAATAGATGACATGTCTGTTTGAAAATCTTTTTTTCTCTTTTAATTTTAAAGCAAGAAGCTTCTGGTCCGAGTAGATAATATCAAATAGTAGTACTTACTACTAAAGGCGGTAAAAAATATTTTTTGGATATCTCAAAAATGAGTTCATTGAGCAGTCTTGTCTTGTCTTGTCTTTTCAATGTCAGTAGTCTTAGTCTTCCTCATGCCCTACAAATTATTAATTAAATTAATGAATATTGAATATTGAAAATCACCACGTATACGTACACAATACATCTATAGAAATTATCTCATCTCTTCCTTCAGCTGCAGTTTGTTTTATTCAATTCTCATCTTTTTCTCTCTCCTCTTTAGGGTCACAACCTTTTTTCTCTCTTGTCTCTTCTCTTCTCATAAAGATCTTTTTGGATCTAAACTCATCCATATCTTTCCTCGACTTAAATTTCTATTTTGATCCCCTTTTTGATATTAAGGTTTAGTTCATTATTGCTCTTTCATTCTCGCCTTCTTCTTTGCAAGTTATTTACATCTATTTTTTATTTAATTACTATTTACCCACATCGTATTTATTTAAAAAAATTTAAGGAACTTGTAAGTGTTGAATAAACAATCCGAGAATTTTTATTACAATATAAGAAAAAAGTCATCAGTTGGGAGAAGTTTAAAAGTCTTATTGAAAGTATCATTTTTTGTATGTATTTTATTTGTTTCATTATTGTTGATGCAGTTATTGATATTGTTGGTGGGGTTGGCGTTGTTGGAACTTGTGGTGTGGTGTTGTTGATGGTTCTGAAACAAAGGATGTTACTTTTTTGTTGTTGATGATGTTGTTGGAACAAATGTTGTTGTTTCATTTTTATTGATGTTTATGGTGTTGTTGATGTTGCAACAGATGGAGAAACTATTGGAACAAATAAAACCACCAGAAAGGCTGGTTTGATGTATTCTAGCAGACTCTACATCTATTGCAATAGACTCCATATTTATTGCAATAGACTCCACATCTGTTGCGATAGACTCCACATCTGTTGCAACAGACTCCATATCTGTTGCAATAGATGGATAATGTTCTTTTTTGTGACATTAATTTTTTTCCTCTTCTTTGTAGATATAAGGAACTGACAGTTGATCAACTTTTGATGGACTATCGTAAGAAACTGCAGTAAAGATGGGATTGGAGGAATAAGCTGCTTGTAGATGGAACCACTTCATATGTGGGAGGTATGTATTACTGATAATGTTATCGTGAAAACACACACAGAGTGCACTGATTTTGAGAATGATGTTTTTACTGATTAGTCATAGATCGTTCAAATAAAATGTCTGCAATTTCACAGTTAAGTTTTGTAGGTCCGAACTGATAAGGCTGAGGGACTATGAATATGGTTCTAATAGCCTGTTAATATTTAATGTTGGTTGTTGCTCATGTTTATTTGTCAATCATTGTGAAGGGATCTAGTTTTTGTGTCATTGTAAAGAGATTCAATAGCGATTGGACTAACTTTTAGGGTGCATTGGACCCTTAGAGGGCCTTCGAAGCTTAGCACTGCATCTAACAAGAACGAAAAACCAGTATAGTTATTGCCCTGGTCAAAATTTATATGGCTGGATTGCTCGCTCAAGGTGATGATTATATGCCAGAATGTGCGGTAGGAGAATGCTTTCGAAGGAAAATAGGTGGTTGATGGAAGACTATATCATCTTAGAGCTAATTGAAGAAGAGACATAGGGTAGATACAACTTCTAACGAATCTGGCCGGTGGAATTATCTTAACATATGCGAGATCTGAATCAATTGCAATTATGAAAGTGTATTTGGTAATGTAATTTCATCTGTCGTGTCTCTTAAAGAAAAACAATGCATTTGAACACTTTGCTAGGGAGCTGCATGGTTGGGATTATCACTTAGATAGAAAATAGGAGAAGACCAACAAAGAAGCTTCACGGGAATTAAGGGTTAAAATAATGTACATCAAGTCTAGAAAACTTATCCCAACAGCAACTGCAGTTAAAATAAGGAATCTAAGTGAAGGTGGAAAATTTCTAAATTTTAAATTTCATCCCATGCTTTCTTGTTTGTGTTTCCGATCAGGTCCACTGTCGTTGACCTGATCGGAACCACAAACGAGATTGAAAGACAAATAGAGTATCATTGCTTCCTTAGCAATATGGTTATAATTGATTGTGTTTTCTTGCCTCGACATGCTTTCAACATTCCTTAGAGAAGATCAGATGCTTGCTATAGTATGTGAATCCCAATAATTTTCAATCTTTCCTCCAGCTTGTTGATTCTGTATTCAAGCTGGTCGTTGCCGTCTTCGAAGTTGGTAAGGAATTCCTCGTCTCTTATGAGCTCGATCAGGAACACTACCTTCAAATTTGTGGCATTCTATCTGTTGATGTCTTCTGAAGAATTGCTCCCAGGCAAGCATGTCTGGCGATGGTGTAGACTTTTGCATAGCAGATATTTTGTCAGCTATATTGGAGAAGAGTGATCAGCAGAAAGGCTGACAGATTGGGATTTTTTTATTTGTGCACTAACTCGGGCATATTGTTTTGACAGGGTAATGAGCTCGGAGTTACGTAACATTTGATAGGCTTGGTAGAGCCGGTTTAAATCACACGCTACGTAACTCCATGCTTACTAATTTATCAAATTGGTTGAGCAAGATGCATGGAGAAAAGCTTGATAAATGTGTGTTGTTCAACTGTTGGGACCACATCTTCAACGTGCATCAACATATTTTGACCTAAAACAAACATAACGACCCTCCATGTATCCTTTAAGGCTTCTGAAGAAAGTGTTCTGAAGGACTTCTAGAATGCCACAACTTTGAAGGTAGTGTTCCTGATCGAGCTCACAAGAGATGAGGAACTCTTTACAAACTTCAAAGACGGCAACGACCAGCTTAAATACAGAATCAACAAGCTGGAGGCAAGCTTGAAAATTATCGAGATTCACATACTACAACAAACATCTGATCTTCTCCAAGGAATGTTGAAAGCATGCTAAGGTAAGAAAACACAATCAATTAATCCATATTGCTAAGGAAGTAAATATGCTCTATTTTTCTTTCAATCTCGTTTATGGTTCCGATCAGGTCAATGGCAGTGGACCTGATCGAAAACACAAACAAGAAGGCATGGGATGAAATTTAAAATTCAAAAATTGCCGCCTTCGCTTAGTTTCCTTATTTTAACTGCAGTTGTTGTTGGCGTAAGTTTTCTAGACTTTTTGAACATTATTTCTACCCTCGATGCCGGTGAGGCTGCTTTGTTGGTCTTCTTCTATTTTCTACCTAGGTGATAATCCCGACCACGCAGCTCCCTAGCAAGTGTTCAGATGCATTGTTTTTCTTTAAGAGACACAACAGATGAAATTACATCACCGGATACACTTTCATATTTGCACTTGATTCAGATTTTGCATCTGTTAAGATAATTCCATTGGCAAGATACGTTAGAAGTTACTTTCTACCCTATGTCTCTTCTTCAATTAGCTCTCAGATGATA
>NW_025877345.1:0-2077 GCF_002878395.1 Capsicum annuum
CATTTTTATCGGTTTTGGCCAACAACCATCTCAGAATTTTTGGATAGAAAACTTCTTCCGGGTAGTTCACTTGTTGTTTTAAATAAGGAATGGCTTCAATTGCCCAACCCTATAACATAAAGCCAATAAATCAAAAGCATTATTGAATAAAAAAATAATGAATCATATCATGATAAAAGAAATATTTACCATGAAGGCCCATGAAAAACCATATAAGTTGACTGTTTTTGGCGTTAACGGAGTCAACAAATATTCGACAGTCATTTTGAAGCTTTCATAACCCCAAGGATAGTTGTTAAATGCCTCAAGATCCTCGGAGAGATTTATTAAATCGAGGCTTATGTTGTTGTTAACGTCTCTCGCCCAAATAACATTATGTACAAACCAAATCAAGCACAATGATTGCTTGTGCTTCTTTGAAAGTCATTTACCTTTCAACGCTTCAATCAGATTTTTGTTTTTAAAGTTTGGACCAACAATGGACACCAGGTCATCATGATCACTCGACTTGCCTTTTCCTTTTTTGGGTGTGCGGGGTGCTTTTTTTGGGTCAGAGTAGGTATAACTTGAAAAGGAGAAGGAGGATAATATTTTAGTCTGGTAACTATGGAAAACTCCTCCCAACCAAAACAAACAGGCATGCCACAGTAATTTATCCACACCTCATCCATCTTATCTTTGTTTTCATACATAAACCTGCGCTTGAGAAGATCATATACCATTTTAATTTGGAAAGGAGCATTGTTGTCCTCCGGCAAATCAAGGTATTTCCCAAAGCAGCTTTCCCTGAAATAAGAATCCAATTTTTGTTCTCGAAGTATTTTTCTGAAGGCATCGAAAGATTTTTCCATGACTGACTTAACCACGAGATCACCCATTAAATCTTTGGCACCATCGCACTGCATTCTCACAGGGTAACGATCAATGCTGAAGGTTTTGACCAACTCTTCGACGGAAGGGCTATTAGCATTTGGATCATCTCTTTTGAAAGATTCCTCCTCCCCGTGTTCATTATCTTCTGCTCCTGATTGAGATAACATTTGTAAAGCAAGCTCATAGAGTGGTGGATATAGCTGAGCTGCTGCACTTGTTCCTTTACTTGGACTTAATTCGATTTTTTTTATTTTGGGAGCTATGTTATCTTAAATTAATAGGAACATAACATAGATTATAATTAATTAATGCATAACAGTAATATAACAGTTCCAACAGACAATTAATCTGTTGCACCAGGTATGTTATCTATTGCAACATATAACCGATCTGTTGTAACGAATGAGTAATACGTGGGAACTATAAAAATAGCACTATATGTTGCACCTGGTATTTTATCTGATGCAACACATAACTGACCCGTTGCAACGGATGAGTAATCCGTTGGAAACAGTAAAAATAGATCACTAATATGTTGCACCAGGTATTTTATCTGTTGCAACATATAACCGACTTGTTGCAACAAATGATTAAATCGTTGAAAAGAATAAAAACAGTCCTAATCTGTTGTAAAATGAAGAGTAAACCGTTGGAAAGAATAAAAATAGATCACTAATCAGTTATCTGTTGGATCAATATTGTTTAGATTTCTTCCAAACAGAAGAGTCGTCTGTCGCAACAGATGAATGATTTGTTAAATTGTTCACCTGTTGCATCAAATTTTCATAGTTGTATCAGATTTTTAATATGTTGCATCAGATTTTAAAATGAAGAGTAAACCGTTGAAAATAATAAAAATAGATCACTAATCAGTTATCTGTCGGATCAATAGTGTTTAGATTTCTTCCAAACAGAAGAGCCATCTGTCGCAATAGATGAATAATCTGTTAAATTGTTCACCTATTACATCAGATTGAGGTTGAAAGTCAAAAAGGAACTCGTTCGACTATTTATCACTGGAGATTGAAGGGAGAAATTTTGCAGAACTATTGGTTGGGTGAAGCTGAAGAGAGAGAGTGGTTGATTAGGATTGAAGAGGGGTGTGGGTTGGGTTGATTTGTATTTTTGAAAAGATTAGAAAGTTTTGAAAATATTAATCAAGTCCACAATTAACTTAATCAAGTTTCCTAATGATGTTTGACCC
>NW_025877346.1:0-4846 GCF_002878395.1 Capsicum annuum
ATGACAAAATGGGTCCTTTCTTTGTTAGGTGTCCCCTGTGGGTCCCCCTTTCTTTTTGTTGTTAATGTATTATGTGAGGATAAAAATGTGAGTGGATAGGGAGGTGGAAGCTTTTGATTGGGTAGGTTGTTAGGATAAGATAAATTAGTTAGAGGTATTGTTTTTGTTTATTTTTGTATTTTTGTGGGATTTAATTACATGGGGTTGGACACATGGTAAGGTGAACTAAAAATGAAAAAAATTAGACTTCGGGAGGGACAAAATTAGGTGTCTACATCATGCCCCCTTTGAATGTAAACACGAAGTGTTTTCAGACAAAGAAGTAGACAATGAGACCAAATTTTGACCCAACCATTATTCAAAGAAAGAAACATAAGGAAGAAAGACAATCGAATCCTGTCGGACATCCTATCTACCTAAGTCATGAGGAATTCACAAGTATCTCAAAAGGTTGAAAGAGAAGTGGACTATACCAAGTTGGAGAGTCGAGTAAGGTTCCATCGAGGTTCTGGTCCGCGGCTCTGTCATTACATCAAAAATAAAAATTACAAGTTAAAACATAAATGAAATTACAAAATCCTATCTATGCAGCTTCTGATGGGTCTTGACTCGACTTTTATCACCCTATTCTTCAGACGGGCTCCTGACTTGCAATTTCTTTCAACTTGTTGCTTGGCTTTCAATTGCTTCGCTTTGTTGCTTGACTTTTCATTTCTTCACTCTGTTCTCCAGGGGGGCTCTTGACTTGCTATTTCATCACCCTGTTCTTCAGGCAGGCCCCTAAAATCCAAAATTAAAACTAGAACGAAAATTATCCTAAACAAAAATTATAGTAAAGTAGTATTTCATTTTTTGAAAGCGTTGTCCCATTTTCCAGGAGGGTACTGAACTGAAAGTAAATTCCCATTCTTCAGGAGGGTCCTAAACATAAAGTAAAATCCCCTTTTTTCAGGAGGGTCCTAAACATAAGGTAAAGTCCCATTTTTTAGGAGGGTCCTGAACTGAAAGTAAATTCTCATTCTTCAGAAGGGTCCTGAACAGAAAGTAAAGTTCCATTTTTTAGGAGGGTCCTGAACAAAAAGTAAAACCCTATTTTTCAGGAGGGTCCTGAACAAAAGTAAAGTCTCATTTTTCAGGAGGGTCCTGAAATCACATCAAAACTAAAAAGAAAATTATCCCAAACAAAAATTATTATAAAGAGGTTTTATTTGCCAGAAAAGTAAAGTTTCAAAAATAGAAATTGAATTTTTGCCCCAGTTTATCATCAGGAGACTTTTGGAAAAGTCACATCATACCTACTTGCATGTTGTAATGATGAATCAAGACTCTGACTAAGAAATGCATCTCTTAAGAGTAAAATTAAATAACCAAGACTAGGAAGTGCATCTCCTAAGAATTAAAGTGGGGGATTGTAACTAGAAAGTGCGTCTTCTAGAGATACAAGTTTAAGTTAAAAGTGTGTCACCTGACAAATGAAAACTAGCAAGGAAATGCGTCTCCTAAGGATTAAGTTCAATAACTCGACTAGAAAGTGCATTTTCTAGAAATCAAGACTCAAGTTAGGAAGTGCATCACCTAAAAATCAAAATTCGAAATACCTAATCAAGGAAGTGCATCTCCTTACCAATGTTGCTTGAATTATCAAAATAAGGAAGAGCATCTCTTTACCAATGCCGCTTGAATTACCAAAACAAGGAAGTGCGTCTCCTAACAAATGTCTCTTGAATTATTCAAATAAGGAAGTGTGTCTCCTCACAAATATTTCTTGAATTAACCAAATAAGGAAGTGCTTCTCCTTAAAAATGTTGCTCGAATTTCCTAAACAAGGAAGTGCATCTCCTTACAAATGTTGCTTGAATTAACCGGACAAGAAAGTGCTTCTCCTTACCAACACCGCTTGAATTACCAAAATAAGAAAGTGCGTCTTCTAACAAATTTTGCTTGAATTAACCAATCAAGGAAGTGCGTCTCCTTAAAAATGTTGATCGAATTACCAAATAAGGAAATGTGTCTCCTAACAAATGTCTCTTGAATTACTCAAACAAGAAAGTGCGTCTCCTCACAAATGTTTCTTGAATTAACCAAATAAAGAAAGTGCTTCTCCTTACAAAGGTTGCTCAAATTGCCTAAACAAGGAAGTGCGTCTCCTTACAAATGTTGCTTGAATTAACCAAACAAGAAGTGCATCTCTTTACCAATACCGCTTGAATTACCAAAATAAGGAAGTGCGTCTCCTAAAAAATTTTGCTTGAATTAACCAATCAAAGAAGTGCGTCTCCTTACAAATGTCGATCGAATTACCAAATAAGGAAGTGCGTCTCCTAACAAATGTCTCTTGAATTACTCAAACAAGGAACTGCATCTCCTCACAAATATTTCTTGAATTAATCAAATAAAGGAAGTCCATCTCCTTACAATATTGCTTGAATTGTCCAAACAAGGAAGTGCGTCTCCTTACAAATGTTGCTTGAATTACCCAAATAAGAAAGTGCGTCTCCTTACAAACATCGCTGGAATTACCCAAACAAGGAAGTGCATCTCTTTACAAATGTTGCTAGAATTACCAAAACAAGGAAGTGCGTCTCCTTACAAATACCGCTTGAATTACCATTGGTTTGAATACCAAATATGTGCAGCAACATTGCCTCTTGCATTTGTAGAAGTGAGAATATTATGGCCCTTGATGTTTAGGCTTTGAAATCCTTGATTCGAAGGTAGCTTGTGTTCCTATTTCATATAAAGAAAACTTGTTAGTTTAAAAACATGGTGGTTGGTTTGTGGCTTTGGCTTTTGTGGAAATTGCTCTTGCCACGGTCACATTTAACCTCGATTCCAACCATTAGCATATTTCATTGACTTGTTGCATCATTGACCCAAACTCCGATTATTAAGAGTGACTCTGAAACAAATACAGTATCCCTGCTTTGTCATGCTTCTCAGATAAACCCTTTAAACCTTGGTATTTCCATGAGTTCTCAGACTTTTTGGTTGACAAAACTTTCTGCATTCCTTGTTTTGGCTCACAATTATGTCTTTAGCATGTGTTGGCCCTTTTGTCTTGTTTTGTGCAATTGAAGAAGCTGGTAGCCATGTTTTGAGATCTTTTCTCCCTTGTTTTGACATGGACTTGACTCAAATACAAGAGAAAAAAAATGACAATGACTTTTATTTGGACAACTGACTTAAGAAAACAAAATAAAAATAAAGAGAAGAAAGAAAAGACAATGAGTATCCCCATATGAAACAAAGAAATGAAAAAATTTTCTAGACATGACAGTCAACTCTAATGATTATGCCATGCATTTTGGATTAAGCTACCTGATCTTTCCATCCAAACTTTCTACCAATTATTGTTGAGTTAATGGCCTTGAAACTGAGTTGCTCTTTTAGGCCAATTACATTCAGACCTCATTCGGCTAGTGACGCCTTGAAGGGTCTTTTCTTCAGCTCACTATTGTCTTATGGTGTCTGTGAGGGTTTTTACTAATAAGACTCTCTTATTCTCATTTCTCCCAACTCACAATCGTCTCACAGTGCCCGTGAAGGTTTTCACCAATAAGACTCTCTCATTTTTATCTCTCTCTTGATTCCTTATGCTGAGGAAGACAAGTAGTTTCCAAAATGTGCCATCATATCCATTGCGTGCTTAGCCTTAACATTCTCAAAGATTGATCTGAAGGTCTTTCTTTGGTTGTAACTTGCCTTTTGGATAGGGTTAGAAAGAAAGGATGGCATGAGGCCCAAACGACACTTGAAGTGGGTTAGGACTTACAACTTTTGGAATCGACTCAAACAAATGAGGATTAACTCATGCCCCAGTTTCTTTTGACTGGATGATTCTAAATTATTTATTTGGTTGGACCAAGCCCTTAGTAGGGCAGCCTACGTATCTCACCTCCGAGAGAGGAGAATCAGGGCTATGCGTAGTTCTGGCAGCTTATCCTTTTTCTTTGATCTGATTTTTCTTTTTTTTCTTTTATTCGCTCTTTTCACTTTGCGATTCTTTTTTCTAACTCTATTTTTCTTGACACTCTTTTTTTGGAAACATTTTTGTCTTTTTTTTGTAACTTTTTGACTTTATCTTTTTACTTTCCAAAAGAGGGGTATGAAAGAAAATAACACTAAGGCTCAAATGGGGTAAACAAAGGATGACACAATGTTTGGATAGCAGAATGAAATGCCTTCATCATATCAATCCTTGAGAATGCAAGTACATAACATACAATTGGAAGTGAGAGATGAAGATCATTTGTGACATCTTTTTAAGCAGCTTATGTCTGTGCATCACTACTTCTTCTGTAAACTCCACCTTTGTTGTACATTCCTCACATGAAATGACTCATGATTTTGTGGAGCTATTTATCTTTTTGTTTCTCTTGATATAGCGATCACACGTCCACTATTTGACCTAATTGGGACTTACCTTTCGATCGATGACCAAGTTGTTCTTGTGATTCTCAAAATAATTGCCTTAGCTTGTCACCAAATGTCTCAGCACTCTATCTATTTTCACATATGCTCTCTTCTTCTAACTTTAACCCTCTGATTCAATGTTCATGCTTAAACTGAATTTTAAGATCTGGCTGAAAATTTCACTAGCATGTCATATCACTAGAGTTAACACAAAATGTACTATGTAAAGAAAACAAACAAACAACACATATTTAAAACACAAAGGAAAATGAGACACTTTATTTAGTCGAAATAAAAGATAGAAGAGTTTGAACATAAACAACAAAATGACAAAACAAGACAGATCCCGAACTACAACCCTGAAATAATTTGGAGAACAGAAAATAAAACAAAACAAGCTACCAAACCCCTTCCTACTAAGGAGAGGGGTGAC
>NW_025877346.1:4946-8777 GCF_002878395.1 Capsicum annuum
AATAACAAAATGACAAAACAAGACAGATCCCGAACTACAACCCTGAAATAATTTGGAGAACAGAAAATAAAACAAAACAAGCTACCAAACCCCTTCCTACTAAGGAGAGGGGTGACTTCTCAATTGCTCAGCCTGACATCTTAGCCACTGATTTGCATATCAGCATGACTAGAGCTTTTCTCACTGTCAATGTTCTGCACCATGATTGATTTATCTTGAATCATCTTTTCAATTTCTTTTTTTAAAGCACGACAATCTTCAATACTGTGACCCTAAACATCAGAATGATATGCATATCGTACATTAGGATCAAAACTTCTTGAATGTGGGTTAGGAATATACCCAAGGAGAGGAGTAATCATGCCCTGCTATACTAATCTCTGGAATAAACTTGCATACGACTCTCCAATGGGTGTGAAGCTATCCCTCGACTTCTGTCTCATTTCATTATTTGGCTTAAATTGAAAACCAGGCCTAGAAGGGCTTCGGTATGTATGTGGAGTTGAAGGATAACTCGGCAGAGTTGGCGTGCGCCAGTGTGGGTAAGATGGGGGTTGAACATATAGTTGTGCATTATACACTTGATATGGAGATGGGGGAATGGAATATAATGGATTTTAGGAAGGATTCTGTGGAACTTGGCCATAAACTTGGGTTTGAACCCGTGGGTAACGATGGTATGGTCCTCTTGCCCATGCCTGTTGTCCAACTATAATAGCAGATGCATCTTCCTCATTCTTCTTTCCTCCAACACTTCCCGAACCTTTTTGAATTGCTTAAGCAGTCGCTTTCAATGTTGTAAAACTCACAATGCGACCAGTCTTAATTTCATCTTCTATCATCTCCCCCATTTTGAGGACCTCAATAAATGGCTTGCCTAATATAGGTAACAAGTAGTGATAATATGTTTCATCTTGCGCTTGAATAAACACCTCCACTATCTTGCTTTCTTTCATTGGCGGTTTTACTCTAGCAGCTTGTTCGCTCCATCTGATCGCATACTCCCTGAAACTCTCAGTATTCTTCTTTTTTATACCAGTTAGGGATTTTTTGTCAGGTATCAACTCCACATTGTATTGAAATTGTTGCACAAATCCATTAGCTAGGTCATCCCAACTAATCTACTTGTCAATATCTTGATCAACAAACCATTCCGAAGCTAGGCCTAAAAGACTCTCCCCTAAATAAGCCATGAGTAGTTCTTCCTTCCCTCTAGCGCCCCTTAGCTGGTTGCAATAGCGTCTCAAATATGCTACAGGATCACCATGTCCATCATACTTCTCAAACTTTGGCATTTTAAAATCAAAAAGAAGATGTACACCTGGAAACATGCACAGATCTTTATATGAGACACTTTTGTACCCCCCAAGTCCTTGCAAGTTTTTCATAGTCAGTTCCAAACTTCTCAATTTTCTAGATATTTCCTCTTGTTCTTCTGTCATAACAGGCTTCTCAGTGTTAGGAGGAAATTCAGGTGGTTGAGGGCAATCATAAGGACCAGTCGACTTAAATGTGGGCTCGAGAGCATAATGTTGATCACTAAAAATATTCAATGCAGGCTCTCTTGTAGAGTAGGGAGGCACAACTTATGGATGAACATCAAAAGTAGGAGCTGTAGAGTAGGGAGGTACAACTTGTGGATGAACATCAAAAGTAGGAGCTTCAAGTGGGGGTGGCACCACAAAAGTATGAACAGCAACTGGATTCGAGTATATGGTAGTCTTGGGTTGGGGAGTGAGGAAATGAACCTTGGAAGTGGTTGGATATTGTTGCCTCGGAGTCGATCCTGATGCATATTGTGGCATAGCAACAAAAATGGGAAATTATGCATGTGACATGGGAGGCAAGTTAGAAAGATATTCCAGATTATCAGTGGGAACTGGAGGAGGCGGCAACCCATTAGCCCAAGCTCGATGCATTTCTATTATTTGCCACCTTAATTTCTGAATCTCTTCATTATCTCCTACATTCTCATTCCCCGAACTCCCTATCTGATTAGTCACAACTAACTCGGTATCCTTGTTGGCCATAACTTCCTCTGTGACTTGGAGAAATATGGAGGACCAGCCAAAATGCCACAAACCAACCACCTTAAACAAACTGGACAAGAGATAGCAAATGGTTAGAGTTCAACAGTTTTTTTAAAAACCTCTCTTTTTTATTGAAAAGATCACCGAACCCAAGAAGGGCGCCTACGTATCTCACCCCCAAAAGGGGAGAATCAGGTGTGCGTAGTTCGTGAAGTTTTGCCAAAATGGCCAATTAAACTCTTTTTTCTTTCTTGAAACAAAATGTCAAAAGAATGGATGAAAATCTTTTTTTTTTTTAGGTTTAAATCTCTATACAAAATGAAACCTGTGACTATCAAAGAAAATTTTTTTTGGGTTTTCGATTTTTGAATTTCATGTGAAAATGAAACTTGAACCTATTAAAGGAAAATCTTTTTGTAGTTTTCTTTTAAAGACGTATATGAAATGCCTACTCTAAATGGAGAGTGAATAAATTTTTTTTTTTTGAAATAAAATTCCTGAACCAACAATAGGTTGCCTACGTATCTCACTCCCGAAAGAGGAGAATCAGGGGTGCGTAGTTCGTCCAAATTGGACAAATAAAGATTAACTAACAGACTGACCCTAACTTAAGAGACACAACCAAAGACCGATGAATAATTTAAAAAAAAATAAAAAAATTGGGTTTTTAATTTGACACCAACAACTATGAAAGAAATTTTTTTTTTTTTTTGAAATTTTTGAATTATGAATGCGTGGTAAAGGAATAAAAGGATTTTTTTTTTGGATATTTTCGTTATATGAAATGTACAAAACTTCTATCATTTTTTATTTTTTTTTTGCATTTTTCTTTATAAAACCTCCTATTGTAAAAAAAATCTTTTTTTGAAAATTTTGAATTGTGAAAAACAAAATTCATAAAGAACTCTAAAAACAACAAAACTCTTTTTTGGACTTTTTTTTTTTTCACACACTTTACTTCTAACACATGCTTTACCCCACATCAGTCTGTCAAATGACCACGTTATCTTCAAAGATGCAGCATTTAGCACGTAGGGATGCTTTAGGGGTGAGTCTCCTAGAAAAGAACCGTGTGGGCCCCACTAGGTCTCAATATGATACACATAAGAATGTCCTATAGGCTGACCTACGTTGTGGTTTACTAACAAGGCTGTTCGGGGGAGCATATGGTCGATAGTGGCTGCTTTACTTTCCACCTACTCCATACATCCAACGGCTCCCCCCCTAAAATAAAGGTGACTCAACTAGAGTTCGTGTGCACGACGTGCGCTCCGAGACTTATTGCGGAAAGAATGACTCGGGTTATGCACATGATGTTAGATATAAAAGCAGTAAACACATAGGATAAATACTGTAAACAAAGAGCACAAAAACGCACAAAAGTGAAAACACAAACAAAAATCACATACAATGCTTATACACTCGTAATGCCAAACAAAGCCGATACGACTCCAAAAAAAAATCTCGAATTCTAAAATAGTCCCCAGCAGAGTCGCCAGAGCTGTCACACCCCTTTTTTTTTACTTCAAAAAAAAAAGATTCTTTTTAAGTTTCGAAAGGGCTTTTATTATTAAAGTTACAAAAGATGAAAATTTATTTCGAAAAGGATTCATTTTGTTCAAAACTCAGAGTCGCCACTTGGCATAATCCGGTGTGCCAAGTCACCTTTGGAAAACCCTTTTCAAAACAATTTTGACTCTATAAACTGATCCGCGAACAGAGATTCCGACTAAGGAATTCTGTTGACCGAGGGAAAGGTGTTAGGCACCCCTTGGTCCCGTGGTTTGACCACGGTCGCTTG
>NW_025877347.1:0-1655 GCF_002878395.1 Capsicum annuum
CATTAAGTTTAGAAGAATTTTTCTTGGAAAGTTTTTCATCTGTGAGAAATAACTCAGTCTTTATTTACACAAAGATGAATTACAACTTAATTATTTGATGAGAAAAGACATCAAATCCCCCTCAACTTGTAGCCAAAACTTACTTTAGACCCTAAACTAATCGGGCAATTATTTATCCCCCTTAACAACTTTAAGATGAATTAATTTCAACCTCAAAATCAAAATCTCACTCTCATAACGGAGAGTGCACTACACACGCGTCACGTCATGCCAAATCAGTGTCATGTCATTGCCACGTAAGATATTATAATTTTTTTAAAAAAAAAGTAATCCCAAAAAAAATGTATATATTTAATATATATATATATATATATATATAAAGGGTTAAAATCGTTTACACCCCCGAACTTTGCTGTAAAAATCAAACACCCCCCTCAACTTTGAACAATAATAATTCTCCCTCCTTTTTCCTATTTGATTTTTTAAAATACCTATTTTACCCCTATATTTATATCAATATTTGTATCTCTTTTTTTTAAAAAAAAAAAACTTTTTTCTAAAAGAATTTTTTCATTTTTTAATCTATATAACATATTTTTAACATGTTTTCTATAAAATTTAAAAATTATTTTTAAGATAAAAAAATAAAAGTAAAAAAATTAATTGAGTATATAATTTAATGGCGAACTATAATATTATAAATGAGCAAAATGGCAAAAACTAATTTTATTAAAAATCAAAACTCTAATATATATTTATACGAGAAAATAATAGGTGATTATAATTTATAAATTTATTTCAATGTAGGTATACAAAATAATTAATAGTCGAGGGTTTTCAGAAACAATCCCTCTATCTCTCTGAGGTAGTGGTAAGGTTTCTGTACCCCTACCCACCTCAGACCTCACTTAAAATTTTTCACTAGATATGATGTTGTAGATGTATATTTGTTACAAATCAAATGATTATTGTTGATGCATTTTAAATTATAATTTAAAAAATAATTCATATTAATAACCAAAACTCATCTATCTATATAGACATTAAGAATAAGAGAAAATCAAATAAGCATCTATGTACATAATTACATACCCACATACATACTTAATACATATAATATAAAAAATTTGAATTTTAAAAGTTTCTTCAAATTTTGTAATTACTTATAAAAGAATTTACTAATAATGTTAAAAGGTGGGCTTGAGAATTTGTATATCTAATTAAATATATTTACAAAATTATAATTACCTATTATTTTCACGTATAAATATATATTAGAGTTTTATTTTTAATAAAATTAATTTTTACTATTTTTCTCATTTATTTCATTATAGTTTTTCGTTAAATTATACACTCAATTAATATTTCTCACTTTTATTTTTTTTTATCTTAAAAATAATTTTTAACTTTTATAGAAAATATGTTATATAGATTTTAAAATAAAAAAATATTTTTATAAAAATGTTTTTTTTTCTTAAAAAAAAAAGATAAAATGATATAAATATAAGAGTAAAATAAGTATTTTAAAAAATCAAATAGGAAAAAGGAGGGAAAATGATTATTGTTCAAAGTTGAGGGGGTGTAAACGATTTTAACACCCCCAAAAAAATAGAAATCCCCCTTCCCTTCTTCTTCTTCTTCATCAGCCCCCCCCC
>NW_025877348.1:0-2495 GCF_002878395.1 Capsicum annuum
TCTAGATTCGACAAACCTGCGGAACCTTCTATTGCTGATCTTAAGGGAGAAATCTCTACGTTAAAAGAAGAGATCAAGAATCTCAAAATCCGACTTTACCAAGTAGAACTTAACGTTCTTACGGATCAAGTCCTAAAAAATATACCTCTCCCCAAAAAGGTTTCTCCGCCAGAATCACCCAAAGCCTTTCTGATTGCCTTTTTTTTTTATTTTGACGACAAGTTTTCGAATCATCCCAAATGATCATCTCCGAGAACCAGAGCCTAGTTTCTTTCCCGGCTCCGACTCTCCCTCCACATCCGGCAATGCTATTACGGCCATAAAGGCCTATAGCGAACACATAGTCGTAAAAATTGTCATAAATAAAGACTTTGTTCTTAACAGAGTCGCACTCTTTGATACAGGAGCAGATAGTAACTGTATTGTTAAAGGCTTAGTATCTACAAAGTACCTTCAAAAGAGTACCTCTCGTCTTTACTCAGCCACGGGAGGAAAAATAGAAATCCATTATCAGCTCCCCAAAGCTCATATCTATAACAATGGCATTTGCCTTGTTAATGACTTCGTCAAATAAACGGATCTGAGAACAACTTATGGGAAAAGTAATTAATAAGTAAAGAGATTAAACAACTTACATATTTATTCAAACTTCAAAACATTACAAGAGAGATTACAAGAGATTGGGCAAGAGAGAATTTCTAGTCTGGGGAAATATCTGATGCCTTCTCTTATGTTACAATTCGTCTTATATAGACAAGAGAAATAAAGATTATACATCTGGAGTGTACACTTGTAGGGCTATGATTTAGCCAGGGTTATGATTTAGTCTTTTCTTTTGAAAAGTAGATTCCATTAGCTTTTCTTGAAAGCTGTCCTGAGTGGAATGCTTTTTCTTTTGAAAAATAGATGAAAGCTGTCCTGAGTGGAATTGTTTTTTCTTTTGAAAAGTAGATTCCTTTGGCTTTTTGTAAAGATGATTGATTGCTTTTTAGAAAAGCGTCTGGTCCTACAGATTTCTACTAGGAATAGTAGAATGCCTCTTCAAAAAATAATTCCGGTTCTTTGAACCTCTATCTTTTGAAGGGGTCGTTTCTTTATTCTTAATAGGGGTACATATAGGCCCTAGCTATCCCTTTGGGGTTTAGCATATCCCCATTGTTGTCGCTGCTTCCTGTGGAGGAAGCTTCTTCCAGAAACTGTAGTACTTCTTCTTCGTTGGTTTCTTGGCTTTCCATATCTTGCAAAGCCTTTTTTAATTTTTCTTTGAGAGCCTTTTTACTCTGTGAGACATTGGTTGAAGATGCTGTTGTTTTTCCTTTATCCGGAGTTTTTGGAGCTGTTGGCTTGGGGGTCCAACATTTAACTTTTATTTCTTTAGATAAATATTTAATTCTGTCTTGTTCTTCTTTGGCGAAATTCCAGGAAATGATATAAGAAACTCACTTCTTAATGAAGAACTTGCACATTTGGATGTGCTCTGGAAGGGTTACACATCCTTCTTTTGAACAAAACTCTGTAAAGCGGTTAAGGAATTGCTGAGGAAGGATTTCTTTAATCCCTCCGAAGTATACCCACCATTCATAAAACCATCTTGGTATAATAGCTTCTACCATAGCAGGACAGTATTTGACAAACCAAGTGTGTCCAGGTCTGACATAGAAAAAATTGAACCAAGCAGACTTGTAGTCGTACCAATTGTAAGTTTGGGGTCTATGCGGCATAGATAAGGCAATAGGGGTATGCAGGTGATCTGCAAACCAGTTAAACAGGGTTAATACCCTTTTAATGGTGAACCTAGAATAATCGATATATTCGGGATTCCTTTCGTTCATTGTATGCTCAACCTCGATAGAATCTGTATCTACCAAGATAGCTTCATAATATCTTCTGGTTTTAAGTGGACTCTCTGTATCCACAAAATTTTTGTCGTTGTAGACTAGTTTAATAAGTTGTTCCAGAGGATAGCCCTCATATTCCTTATCCAAAGCAATAATGGGCATTACCTGTGTGGTAATGAATTTGAATTCTTCTTTGATAGGAGGAGTAGGTGTTGCCTTGGCTATTGCGGGATTTACGGCCTGTGCAAAGGTTTCTGGAGACTTTATGGCATAGCTTTACTTTGACTGTACCGATGAGCTCGAAGATGATCCTTTATCAAAGGGTTTGTTGGTTTTAAGATCTACCAATCTGGTTGGCATTGGTGGAGGAAGCTTGGGAAATTCTGCCAAAGCTGCATACTTGTTGTGGAATGGTGAATGTAGCTCCGATTTTAGTTCAGGCCTCTGGGGGACTGATGGCCTCAAGGGGTTTGATGATGCTGGTGGCAAATCAAATGGTCTAACCATTTTGGTTTGATCTGATTGGTTGATGTTGACTGAGATTTTTCCCAGTGTTGTGGGTCTCATTGTGGCCCTGTAAAAATTCTCTTGTTAGGAAATTGGGAAGGGAATTATTTTCTCCTTTAATAAATTCTATTTGAAAATCAAAGCTAGACA
>NW_025877349.1:0-1253 GCF_002878395.1 Capsicum annuum
CAAGGTGAATGGGAAACGAGAGATATCAAGCTCATTCCATACAAACAGTTCGTAGAGGACCTTAGCAAAAGGTTTGAGTCTATCGAGTTTAGATATATTCCCAGATCCCATAATGAGCTGGCTGATGCCCTGGCTACCCTAGCTTCCATGCTCCCGTACCTAGGAAATACGCATCTCGACCCATTAGAGATACAGATACGAGATCAACATGGTTATTGCAATATAATTAACACAGAACCAGATAATGAACCTTGGTACTATGATATTAAACGCTTCCTAAGGTCAAAAGAATATCCAATACACGCCAAAGCAGATCAAAAAAGAACCATTAGGAGACTTACTAATGGTTTCTTCTTAAGTGGGGAGATTCTGTACAAACGAACCCCGGACTTGAACTTGTTGAGATGTGTTAATATTCAGGAAGCTGAAAGAATCATGAATGAGGTACATTCGGGGGTGTGCGGTTCGCATATGAATGGCTATGTTTTAGCGAAGAAGATCATGCGGGTAGGATATTATTGGTTAACTATGGAGCGAGATTGCTTTCGCTTTGTTCATAAGTGTCATCAGTGTCAAATTCATGGTGATTTGATTTACTCGCCACCTTCAGAGCTGCATCCTATGTCTGCTCCTTGGTCATTTGTTGCTTGGGGCATGGATGTAATTAGTCCAATAGAACCAAAAGCTTTTAATGGGCATCGATTCATACTGGTCGCTATTGACTATTTCACCAAATGGGTAAAAGCTGCTACTTTCAAATCAGTCACGAAGAAAATAGTAGTGGATTTTGTTCGTTCGAACATCATATGTCGTTTTGGTATACCAAAGTCCATTGTCACAGACAACGCAACCAATCTCAATAGTCATCTAATGAAGGAAGTTTGTGAGCAATTCAAGATCGTGCATCATCATTCTACCCCTTACCGTCCTAAACCAAATGGAGCCGTTGAAGCAGCAAACAAGAATATTAAAAAGATTCTTAGGAAAATGGTCCAAGGATCTCGACAGTGGCATGAGAAATTACCGTTTGCTCTTTTAGGATATCATACAACTATCCGTACATCGACTAGCGCAACTCCTTATTTACTAGTCTATGGGACCGAAGCTGTAATACCCGCAGAAGTCGAAATTCCCTCGCTTCAAATCATTAGTGAAGCCGAAATTGATGATACTGAATGGGTCAAGTCTAGACTAGAACAATTATCATTAATAGATGAAAAAAGGTTGACGGCAGTTTGCTTTGGTCAATTATA
>NW_025877350.1:0-2984 GCF_002878395.1 Capsicum annuum
ATGTGAGATGATAAAATTTAAAGACCAATTGAAATTGCCAAAAGAGAAAACTGCAGCTTCACATTTATATAGGTCTAACATATATGTGATCCAGTTAGCACGCAGTTCCACAGTTCAAAAGAGAAACACATTCAAAGATGAAAAAACTTGATTATTCTCTAGTCTAACAATTAGATATCCTATAATGCTGAAGCGACAGCACTTCCAAAATTACATAATACTATTTTTGAGTTTCATTTGTCATAGCCAATACGTACCAACATATTTACATATTTAACATGTTTAATAGAATAAACCTTACACAAACCTTTCTTCTTTCAAATCAAAATCAGATCTGTTTAGTGATTATTAGAGAACTCAATACACGACAGGAAGTTGTAGATGACTTGAAATTAATAGATGTAGGATCGTTGTGAATAGCAGACAACAAATATTATACAGCACAAATGTAAAAAACAAACAGTAAAATGAACAACTAAAACTGTTGGCAAACTTGACAAAGGCCTAATAACTCATGCTGATGTTGTTCCATGCATTGGTACTTTACAATGATCTACATTCTAAGATATGAGATATTTGGTAGAGATTGGTACTTTGGCATAAGATAAAGAGAAAGTAGAGACGAAAATAATCAACCACTCACCATAATAAAAATGAACTAAGAATAAGAATAAGATGAGGAGATGACCTTAAATTGGGGTTTTTATTCGACCAACTTGAACTGACAGAAGACCCGGGACCAATGAACCACAACTAACAGACTCAAACTCAAACTCCCGAATCGAATAATACCAGTTTGAACCATGTTGACCCCCAAAACCTAACTCAAACTGAAGTCCAAAATGCGTGTGAATATCTGAGCCCAAAAATATGAGAAAACCTGAAGAATCTAGTTGCCAGAACTTCGTGAACACAGGCAGCAGCACGAATAGTCGGAAAAGGATTGGATTTTTGATGAATTTTAATGTTTTCTAAACGGAATCGCCTGAAAAAGATTAGAAACAGTCATCTCCGGCAAAGAGATCGCCGGCCAACTCGAACCCACCGGATTCCTATCGATTTCTGTTCAGCTTTACCGATTCAAACCTTGTTCGTCTCTCTCTTGATCTCTCATATCTCTCACTGTTCAGAACCCTCTCCCACTCACTACTGTCTCTCCATCACTCACCCTTCACTATGTATGGTGTTTGTGATTTTTGAGTTAATCGTGTACGGAGAAGAATGTGTTGTGTGCGTATTCAGTGAAGTGTGGGTGTGGTTTCTAGTTCTTGCGTGAATTTTTGGAAGAACCAAAGAATTGGAAGAAGACGTATGTGTCTCTATTGGTGAATCCATATGCCTGTGATGGTGTCGAATTTACTGTGGGTGAGAAAAAGGAGAAAGAAAAATGGAATCCCTCTGTTTTATGCTCCCTTCTCTGTATATTCTCTATGTATATGTTTTGTGATCTCAGGAGAAAAAAAACGTGAGTTCCCCTTTTTTTTGCACTCTATGTATATCTATATACTAAAATGAAAACCACCCAAAACCAAATATGGTCCCCCCTTACCCCTTTTCTAGAAGGTTTCTTTTCTCAATTCAAGAATAGAAATTCCTCACTCATCACGTGGGCTCCCAGTTAGTCTTTTTTTTTTGTGTATCCCATGAGAGAGGGAGGGTATGTAGGGGTAGGGGTTAGGTGAGGTAGGTGGTGAGGTGGGGTATGTGAGGTGTTAAAATTTAATAGGGAGGGGTTGTTAGAATAAGATAAAATTAGTTAGGGTTTGTTATTTTTGTCATTTTATGGAGGGATAATTACATAGGTGAGGGTGCGTGATAAGGTAAGATAAAAATGGATAAAATTGGACTTCGGGAGGGACAAAATTAGGTGTCTACATCATGGCCCCTTTGAATGTAAACACGAAGTATTTTCAGGCAAATAAGTAGACAACGAAACAAAAATTTGACCCGACCATTATTCAAAGAAAGAAACAGAAAGAAGAAGGACAACCGGGTCTTGACTTAAGACATCCTACCTACCCAAGTAATGAGGGAATCAAGTCACGGGTATTTCAAAGGATTTGAAAGAGAAGGACAATACCGAATTGGAGAGTCGAGTGAGGTTCCCTCGAGGTTTCATTCCGTGGCTCTGTCATTACATCAAAAATAAAAATTACAAGTTAAAACATAAATGAAATTACAAAATCCTATCTATACAGCTTCTTTTGGACTCGACTTAAGTTTTATCACCCTATTCTTCAGGCGGGCTCCTGACTTGCCATTTCTTCAACTTGTTGCTTGCCTTGCTATTTCCACACCCTGTTCTCCAAGCGGGTTCCTAACTTGCTATTTCATCAACTTGTTCCTATGCTTTTCAATTTCTACACCCTGTCCTCCAGGCGAGCTCCTGACTTGTTATTTCATCAACTTGTTGCTATGCTTTCAATTTCTTTACCCTTTTCTGCAGGCGGGCTCCTGACTTGCTATTTCATCAACTTGTTTCTATGCTTTCAATTTTTTTACCCTGTTCTATAGGCGGGCTCCTGACTTGCTATTTTTCAATCTATTTAACTTTCAATTTCGTCACCTTGTTGCTTGGTTTTCCATTTATTCACTCTGTGCTTCGGGCATGCTCCTGAAATCACATCAAAACTGAAAAAAAATATTTTCCAAAGCAAAGAAATGCATTTTCTATGAGTTAATTGGAATGACTCGACTAAAAGGTACGTCTTATAGGAATCAAAGGGAATGACTCGACTAAAAGGTACGTCTTATAGGAATCAAAGGGGATGAATCGACTGAAAGGTATGTCTTATAGGAATCAATAGGAAAGACTCGACTAAAAGGTATGTCTTATAGGGGTCAAAGGAAATGACCTAACTAAAAGGTGTGTCTTATAGGAATCAAAGGGGATGAATCGACTAAAAGGTACGTCTTATAGGAATCAATAGGAATGACTCGACTAAAAGGTACATCTTATAAGAATCAATAGGAATGACTCGACT
>NW_025877351.1:0-2016 GCF_002878395.1 Capsicum annuum
GAGAGGGCGTCATGCGGAAGCTTAAAGTTTGCAAACTAATATGGTGATAATTCAGATGACAAATAAAAATATACTAAAAAGACATATTATTGATATGGTTTGGTCAAACAACTTACATATGAAAAACTAATATCGAAAAATCATTAAACCTATTGGAAGAAATTTCCCTCTAAACAAGACTCTGTAATAACTACATTGTGGATGCTATTGTGTTATGGTATGAGAAGAGGGTCTTCTATGTATAGAGTTCCAAAACCTTTCCTCCAAGAAAGAAGTTAACCAAATATGGAAAAGTTTTATATTTTTCTTTTATGTAAAGTTTAAGTAATTATGGTATTATTTTTATTTTTCTTACAAGAAATAATAAAACTTAAAATAAGTAAGAAAGTCAGGGCAAAAACTTTAACACAAATAACTTAGTCTAGGCTAGTAAACTTAAACAATCTTGCTTTAGAATTGACATTGTTGGATAGCCACACTAAGCCAACTGTTAGCTCTAATACTACTTATACATGCTATGTCTCTGGTCATGGCATCCCTGCATCTCTCCTCAAATATTCTAGTGTTTCTCTCTATCCAAACAACGTGAATATATTAAGGGGTCGTTTGGTAGGAGGGATAAGAATAACTAATTGTGGGATTAATTTAGAAGACGAGCTTATCTCATGTTTGGTTGACACAATGCATGGAATAACTCATCCATGGATAGTTATCCTGGGATTGTAGTGTTTTTCTTATCCCTCCTTAAGTGTGGAATAGATAATTCTGGAATATCTTGTTTTCCAACCAAAGGACCCCTAAGTCTACATCAATTCGATAAGTTGAGCTTTCACAGATTTCCCCTTAGTATGGTGCAATATTCATGAGTCCGGAGCCTAAAGGATAAGTTTTTTTTTATCAAAAACTCTAAAGGGGCATATTAAAAGTGAAAAAATAACAAAATGGACAAAGTAAATACAGGTGATTACCTTGTCCATTAAAAGTTAATGTCATTTGATTACATGCTAAAATACAAGGTAAAATCGTGATTTTACCTTACAAGGCAAATGGATCCACTTACCTTATCTTACCTTATCTGTTAATGAAAAATTGAATGAAAAAGTGCAAGGTAAAATCATGATTTTACTTTACAAGGTAAATAGAGTCACTTATCTTATCATTTGACTGAAAAAGGGGAAGGAGTGTCTGGAAGATGGAACTTACAGTTGACAAGAGCTTTTGCTGGCTGATTGTAAGTTGTTTCATCTTATAAGGTAGGATCTCATGTTCGCTTTGTAAGGTAGCATCTTATATTTGCCTTGTAACAACTTCAAAATTCACGGTACTATATAAAAAGTATGAGTGCAGTTTCATTCATATGTATCAACTAAAAAAAAATTGTCAAAGTTCTTAACTTATTCATTTCTTACTTTAAGATGAATGATAATAAGGTAAGAGTAAATTTACATTGGGGTGATGAAGTTTTGCATGATGGAAATTTGGTGTGATATAGTCGGTGTCCTATAGTGGTTCAATCGTTTCCTTTATCTCTCAAGTATGATCGTTTGAAAAGGTTATTTAGGAGTAAAATGAGTATTATTAATTCGAAAGATGATATGGTTATTTCTGATCGATATCCGAATTATTTTACGTTCAATGGAAAACCAACATTTGGTAAAAATCCTATTTAAAATGATGATTCTTTATCTTTATTTCTTCGTACCGTCGAAATTTTTGGTAATCGCCTTAATCTACAGGCAATGTTTGGCAAATTAGTAAGCTAAAAAGATGATTAATAATATTAATGCTACATACTTGTTGTTAGATATTGAAATAATTATATACAAATGTGACTACATTATATCATAAAGTGCAGAATTTTTGACGAAATACACTTTGAACAAGAACAAGAACAAACACCCAAATAATGTGAATGAGGAGAGTGAAACGGGTAACAAACAAGTAATGTGAATAAAAAATGAATGAAATGGGTGGTTTATAAAAGAAAATTAATAAGGTAAGGGACAGTTTATAAAA
>NW_025877352.1:0-2586 GCF_002878395.1 Capsicum annuum
CCATAAGTTTTTTCTGAATACTGGACTTCTCCATAAGATCCTCTAAGAGGTTTTCTAACTCTTTCAGCAAATAAAGGTGGAAGGCCATCAATGAATTTAGCTTTCCAATGGTCATACTTACTTTCAGATAAATCCATAACCCTACTAAGAAAGGTATATTTATACCATCTAAATTCACCTAAGTGTTTACATTTTAAACCATTAAGAAGGGTCCTAATGTTTTCATACTGATTAGTAAATCTTCCTCTAAAATGTTTAATAATTGTAAGCATAAGGGTATAGACAGCATCTGAACTTCCTGCTCGAAGAGGTCGGCCTAGATTATCTTTCCCGGGTTTATCATTGGTGGTATTAAAAATAGCCTCGCGTTTATCATCGTCCAAGAAATTATCCCACCAGCCTCGAAGTTGGCCAGTAAATCCCGCAACAATCATTTTACAAATTGTTGGGTCGGTGCGATTGGCCCAATTTTCTGGCGAAGCAGTGGCTGTGGCAATAGTAGCATACATGATACATACGATGGATAAGAATAGAGATTTTTCGGTCAGATAATCCATCAATATTCCATTCATAAATGGCTTCTCCACTATAATAAGTATTTGTCTGATTCCATTCCCTTTCCTCTACCAGAACATCTTGAGGAATTGGGCGTGGATAAAATGCAGTAAACATACGGGGAATATCAACGTATTTCTTTCCCAGTTGTTTCTTAATCATACCTTTTAGCTTATTTAGCTTGGAAGAGATTACATCTCCAGCATTTTGAGTAGACTCAATATTATCAGCAAAATTAGACTCAACATTTTGTACAAAATCATCAGAAATATTAAGAGGTTGAATGTTTAAACGAGAGAATTTTTTATCTAAGAGTTTCTCTAATTGGTCTAATTGAGAAACTTTTTCAAATCCTTCTATTTCAGGAGGTCTTTGAATACAAGGTTTTGATAAAATATATCCTTCTTCATCAGTGATTTTGGAAGTAGAAGGAATGTTAGAGGAATTCATCTAGGTGCTAAGTTTGTTAACTAACTCAATTAATTCGTCAAGTTTTTTATAAAGAGAGGAAATGTGTTCTCCTAAAACCTTAACATAAAGACTCAAATAATTATTTTGGGCGATAAGGTTATTTATTTCAGAAACAGTAATTTTTCCCACATCTTCACTGATAAACTTTTGAAAAGCAGAAAAAGTCATGCCAGTATTATTGGGCAATATAAAGGAAGACTGAGGAGGATAGAGTGCTTGAGTAATTGTGCCATCAGAATTTTGATAAGATCTTTCGATTATTTTGACATATGACGGTAAATATGCAGACATGAACCATGCGACAAAGAAAATAATTTTATTATGTAAAGCACAAATTTCATAGAATTCTTCTAAAATATTTCGTAATTATCAGGAGTATAAGTTTCAAAAAACCATGTCCTAAAGGTTTTCTATTTTTCAGAAAAAAATTCTTTCTGAATATATTTTCTTGCCTGAGAACCAGGACTAAAATCAATAAGTTGTGTCATCATGGTTAAACAGAATTGATGTCAAACTCCATTTCAGATGGGGTAGGATTTTCATTATCAAAATCTTGAACTATATTAGTTTTTGAGTTGATTTTTATCTTTTCTACACCTTTAGGTGTAGTATGCGAATCTGCAGAATTAATAGTATGCAAAGATGCCGCTCGATTCCTAGCTGGACTATATTGAGATTCTATAGGAGAAATATGATGAATAGAAGGAAGTCTTCGTGGTATTGAGAAAGAATTTCTATAGACTGGGGGATTACTATCAAATTATAGACAAATTCGTCCATCTGAATTTTGAGTTACTTGAGTTAACTCTGAATTAGTCACATCGTCCGCCAATTGTTTTGGGGAAGTGACTAAATTTAAAATCCATGTTTGGGGAAAATCAATTTCATCCCATCTAATAGGTCTTCGGGTAGTGACCCTAGATTTTATAAAATTAGTTTCAATAAGCATAGTGCAATCAGAATTATCATCAATTAACTTACATCGATGATTTAGAGTTGATAATAATCGATAGTAAATGCGGTAAGATAATCCTATTAGTTACAGCTCATAAATGGTATATAAATTGCTCTATTTTGATAAATAAGGAATTTTCTGTCACTAATGTTGCTATGATTGATAGTGGTGCTGATGTTAGTTGTATTCAAGAAGGACTAATTCCAACCAGGTATTTTGAAAAAACTACTCACATAGTAAAATCTGCATCTGGTCATACTCTTGATATCAACTATAAATTACCGAATACTCATATATGTCGAGATAAAGTCTGCATTCCTCATTTCTTCTTTTTAGTAATAAATCAGTTATATCCTCTTATTATCTTAGGAACACCTTTTATAAATGTTATCTATCCTTACACACATATTGATGTAAATGGTTTTAAGGCTACTTATAAGAATAAACAAATCTCTTATCCTTTTGTTACTCATCCTGTAACAAGAGATATAAATACCCTTATCAATATGAAACAAAAACAAATTAATTTTTTACAATTGAAACTAATGAGTATTAATAATTTTGATACTTTAAAATCAGTAAAAGTCCAAGAAAAAATAAAAATG
>NW_025877352.1:2686-3375 GCF_002878395.1 Capsicum annuum
CTCTTATCCTTTTGTTACTCATCCTGTAACAAGAGATATAAATACCCTTATCAATATGAAACAAAAATAAATTAATTTTTTACAATTGGAACTAATGAGTATTAATATTTTTGATACTTTAAAATTAGTAAAAGTCCAAGAAAAAATAAAAATGATTTCTAATCAATTGATTCTTGATATTTGTGCGGATAATCCAAATGCTTTCTGGAACCGAAAGAAGCATATTGTTTCTCTTCCTTATGAAAATGACTTTAGTGAAGAAAAGATTCCTACAAAATCTCGACCCTGTCAAATGAATACAGAGTTAGTGGAATTCTGTAAGACAAAAATTAATAATCTTTTACAAAAGGGTCTTATACCCTCAAAATCTCCTTGGTCTTGTACCGCTTTTTATGTCAATAATGCTGCTGAAAAGGAACGAGGAGTACCTCGACTAGTTATAAACTATAAACCTCTAAATAAAGTTTTAAAATGGATTTGATACCCTATACCGAATAAAAAGGACTTACTTTCCAGATTATATGATGCTTATATATTTTCTAAACTTGATTTAAAATCTGGATATTGGCAAATTCAAATTGATAAAAATCATACTTATAGAACTGCTTTTAATGTCCCTTTTGGATAGTATGAATGGAATGTCATGCCATTTGGTTTAAAGAATGCTCCTTCCGAATTTCAAAAGATTA
>NW_025877353.1:0-1385 GCF_002878395.1 Capsicum annuum
CAGATTACCATGCTAATAGTGACAGAAGAACATGTTATTTAAGAATAATCTAGTGTATAGTAATATAATATAATCATATTTTGTTGTGTACGATTGAAGAGAATATTTTGAAAATAGCAATTTTATGAAAAATGAATAATTATTTATCTGACGAAAGTGTAGATAAATTTAAAATACTCGTTTTATATGTATTTAAGGATATAGAAATAGTAAATATAAGAAAAATCATATTGAAAAAAATATTTGATACATATTTTATGACTAGAATTAATTATATATATCACACCTACCGAATTACTCTTATAAATACTTACATACCAAACCCACATACTAACTATGATAAATTATGTATATTTAGAATCTTGAAAAAATAGATATAAAATATATATAATTTCCTTGTGAAAATATAGAAGAATTAATGAGATTAAAACAAACAACTAAAAAATATTATAATAAAATATTTAACAAATTTTAAATGATAGATAATCTTAAAATATTAATCTTATATATACTTAGAGATATAGAAATTATAGATATTAAGAGAATAATATTAGAAAAAGTATTAGATTATGAAATTGAAACTATAAATTGGATAAAACAGTTATACCTGAATAATTACCCAGATTGATATTATTCAGATTAAGAAATATTAGAATATATTAGAAAAACTAGAGAAAATCAAGATAATCTAAATGAAGAAATTAATTATAAAAATCGAATTAGAAAAATAATGGAGAATCTAAAAGAAAAATTAATATGGATAGAAGAACCCCTAGAAAATTTAGGAAAAAGTACATGTGATAGTTTATAAAATTTAAAAAACTCGCTATGAGAAGAATAAATAGCATTGAAAATCTTGAATTAGATATACATTATAGTACAATCAGGATAAATTATTATACAGAAATTTGTAAATCTGCAATTACTACAGGATAAAATGATAGACTGTGAATATTTAAAATATTGGAGACAAAATATGAAAGAAATAATATTATTAGAAAAACTTATGAAAGATAATCTAATTGGATATTTTGAAACAAAAGATATAGAATATTTAGAATAACTTCAAATAATATAGAAGAATTACAAAAACTAAGGAAAAAAAAATAAAGAATATTGTAGTAAAGTATTTAACCAATTACTATATAATCACCTTAAGATTGATAAAACTAACATAAATAAATTCAAAATAAAAATAAAAATAAAAATATTTAGAGAAGTTAAGAAATATTCACACACTAATAAAAACAGATCCATTATATTTATAATAGATCTATTTTATTTTACCATCTATTTTACCACACAAGTTATCTGCACGCTACAATTGGTATCAGAGACACAATATATACGTAAAATGTAAATGCGGAATTCCCCCGATTTAAACT
>NW_025877354.1:0-2415 GCF_002878395.1 Capsicum annuum
CTTGAAGCCAAAGTAATTCGAGTAGCTCGCTATCCCATGTGGTTATCCAATGTTGTTCCCGTACCAAAGAAAGATGGCAAAATTCGAATATGTGTTGATTATCGTGATTTAAACAGAGCAAGTCCGAAAGATGATTTTCCACTGCCCAACATCCACATTTTGCTAGACAACTGTGCTAAACACGAGGTTGCCTCTTTTGTGGATTTCTATGCCGGATATCACCAGATCATTATGGATGATGAAGACGCGGAGAAGACATCTTTTATCAGACCATGGGGAACTTATTGTTATCGAGTGATGCCATTCGGTTTGAAGAATGCTGGAGCAACGTACATGAGAGCCATGACCACTATGTTTCATGATATGGTGCATAAGGAGATTGAGGTCTACGTGGATGATGTGATTATTAAGTCAAAAAGTCAGGCCGACCATGTTAAAGATTTAAGAAAGTTCTTTGAAAGGCTTCGCAGGTATAATCTCAAACTCAACCCAGCAAAATGTGTATTTGGAGTTCCATCTGGAAAGCTGTTGGGGTTTGTAGTCAGCCGTCGGGGAATTGAATTGGATCCCTTAAAAATCAAAGCCATTCAGGATTTGCCCCCGCCCAAGAATAGAACGGAGGTGATGAGTTTGCTTGGTAGACTGAACTATATTAGCAGGTTTATTGCTCAACTCACAACCACTTGTGAGCCCATATTCAAGTTGCTGAAAAAGAGTGCGGCAGTAAAATGGACTGAAGAATGTCAGGAAGCGTTCGATCGCATCAAAAGATATTTGTCAAATCCGCCAGTGCTGGTACCCCCGGAGCCTGGTAGGCATTTGATCTTATATTTATCAGTCATGGACAATTCTTTTGGTTGTGTCCTGGGTCAATATGATGTCACGGGGAAAAAGGAGAAGGCTATTTATTATCTTAGCAAGAAGTTTACCACTTATGAGGCCAGGTATACTCTTCTTGAAAAGACGTGTTGTGCCCTAACTTGGGTAGTACAGAATTTGAAGCATTATCTCTCATCCTATACTACTTATCTCATCTCCCGCATGGATCCTTTGAAGTATATCTTTCAGAAGCCTATGCCAACAGGTCGATTGGAAAAGAGGAAAATATTGCTTACCGAGTTTGACATTTTATATGTGACTCGAACCGCCATGAAAGCCCAAGCCTTGGCAGATCATCTTGCTAAGAATCCCATCGATGAAGAGTACGAGTCATTAAAGACATATTTTCCTGACGAAGAAGTGTCGTGTGTCGATGAAGTCGTTATAGATGCTGATTCAGGTTGGAGGTTATTTTTCGATGGATCTATCAATATGAAAGGAGTCAGAATAGGTGTGGTTCTTATCTCTGAATTGGGACAATATTTCCCGGTAACAGCATAACTTCGATTTTATTGTACTAACAATATGGCAGAGTATGAAGCTTGCATTCTTAGTTTGAGGTTAGCTATTGATATGGGAGTCCAAGAATTATTAGTGTTGGGGGATTTGGATTTCCTCGTCCATCAAAGTCAAGGCGATTGGGAGACGCAAGATTTGAAGCTCATCCCGTATCGACAATGCTTGCAGGAGCTATGTCAACGGTTTGTGCTAGTAAAATTTAGGCATATTCCAAGGATTCATAACAAAATTGCTAATTCTTTAGCCACTCTGTCTTCAATGCTCCAACATCCTGATAAAGCCTACATCGATCCAGTGCATATACAGAGTCGTGATCTGCATGCTTACTATAATGCGGTTGAAGAAGAGCTCGATGGAGAACCTTGGTTCTTGGATATCAAGCGGTACCTTCAGTCAGGAGAATACCCATCATATGCCACCAACGATTAAAAGAGGACTATTAGGCGTTTGGCTAGTGGATTTTTCTTAAGTGGGGGAATTTTGTATAAAAGGACCCCAGATCTGGGACTTTTAAGGTGTGTAGATGCAAAAGAAGCCTCGGCAATCATGGTTGAAATACACTCTGGAGTATGCGGGTCACATATGAACAGTCATGTCTTGTCAAAGAAAATTCTTTGAGCAGGTTATTACTGGCTTACTATGGAAAGAGATTCTATTCAATTTGTTCGAAAGTGTCATCAATGTCAGGTACACGGTGATCTGATACGTTCTCCTCCTGTTGATTGCATGCAATGGACGCTCCATAGCCGTTCGTGGCTTGGGCAATGGATGTGATTGGACCGATTGAGCCAAAGGCATCAAATGGACATAGATTCATTTTGGTAGCCATTGACTACTTCACAAAGTGGGTAGAAGCAGTAACTTTCAAGTCAGTGACAAAGAAGGCGGTGTTAGACTTTGTTCATGCCAATATCATTTGTAGATTTGGAATTCCTAAGACGATCATTACAGATAATGCTGCCAATCTCAATAGTCATTTGATACAAGAAGTATGTCAACAGTTTAAGATCACACATC
>NW_025877355.1:0-1147 GCF_002878395.1 Capsicum annuum
CGAGATATTTCTCTTTTTGTTCCTTTTTAATTACTCTCTTTATTTAAAAAAGAATGACTCCTACTTTAATTTTAACTTTCCACATGAAATATTTAAAATCATAAAATTAAATAATATTTTCAAACATTTAACATAACATTAATTTAAAACCACAAAGTCTTTTATATTTTATTGAAGTCAAAATCACTGTCAGTAGTAGACTAGTAGTGCTCTCCTCTTCTCCTCTGTGGAGCATCCACAATCAGTCTCTCTTTCTTTCTTTTTATTTTCTCTATTAGTGAAGGTGGTAGGTCAAATTTTTGGGATTTTATTAAAACTTGTCACTCTTATAATATTTTCACTCTTATAATATTTTAAACTTACTCTTTTTCAACTTTCAAGTCAAAATCAATCAAAAATAATTTTTTATTTACACAATAAAAACAAGATATTCGCGAATCTATTCTCTCCAAACCCACATCGTGAGATCACCATGCATGTTATTGTTAAGTGAAAATTAATGAAATATGTAAAAATGGAATGAACTTATTGATTTCAACTATATTTTCATTAGTTTTTTGAAAAATTTGTAAAATGAACAACATATTATAAAGAATTGATTTTCTGATACATAGACAATTTTTAAGTTAATTTATTTATCTTAGTACAGGGTTACTCAATAATCATTAATTACTAGGAATAGTACTTTAAATACACAGGTTGAAACGGGAGTGTAGAGCGAGCTGAAATGATTCGGAACAAAAAATTGTTTAAACAATGAAAAAAAGTCACGCAAGTCGCTGGGCCCTAGCCGACTTGCAAGTCGCTGGACCCACAACGTTTTGTCCCCTTTTGTTTTGGTAAAAAAAAAAGCTCTTTTGACTCCGTACTCAAAAAAATCACTTAGTATTTTGTTTGCGTCTTTGCTAAAATTTAAACGCGACAACTTAATTCTCAACTTATTTCATTACCCACTAATAAGCGCATCCTTAAGTTCGGTCTTACCTTACATTTCTGATAGAAGTTGTTCCCTACGTACGACTTAAATTACTGATCTTCTAGTTAAATCTTTAATATTCCATCCATTTTTGTTAATTAGTTTGTCCGATTTTGACTAAATACGAAGTTGATGATAAAAAACTTTTGAATCTTATATAGATTATTATTA
>NW_025877356.1:0-2034 GCF_002878395.1 Capsicum annuum
ATATATTAATAGTGAATATAGAAATATTCACAAGTTATCAAATTACCATGATATAGAGGTACAAAATTACAATAATAATATGTCTTGATATCTTTAGTTGTTGTTAACTAGGGTCCACAAATGTGAATTTTGTGATTTTCACAACTTCTATAATGTGTCAATATCTATTATATGTATAATGATTTGAATTTTGACTGTCGTTAATGAAATATATTAAATTATATTTAACATTTATCTAAATATATAGCTTAAATTTTATTTAAATATAATATTACTTAATTAGAGATCACATTAATAACAAATATAAATTATAATTTGTAAATTATAAAATCGACGTAATATAAGGACGTAAGACGACAACATTAATGCATGACTCTCATGAGTTGCTGTTAACTAGGATCAAAATATGTGAACTATATGATTTTTATAATATGTGGATGTCTCTCATGTTTAGAGTGTTTTGAATTTTGACTGTCGATATTGAAATATTTTAAAATTATATTTAAAAATAATTGTAATAAAATTTAAATTTATTTAAATATAAAATTTAATAAAATTATTTAATTAAAGGACATATTCATAAAAATTATCAGTAATGATTCACAAATTATTAAATCAGCATAACCTAAGGGTCTAAGGCTACAACATTAATGTGTCTTGATATCTAGAGTTGTTGTTAACTAGGGTCAACACATGTGAACTGTATAATTTTTAGGATTCTATAATATGTCGACGTCTATTATGTCTAAAGTGTGCTTGAAATTTTGACTGTATTATTCAAATTATTTAAATATATAGTTTAAATTTATTGCAAGTTGGCTCGGACACCGCGACTATAAAAAACAATTTAAAAATAATCAATAATTAGAGGTCATATTAATAACATATATAAATGATAATTCGCAAGTTATCAAATCGGCGTAACACGAGAGCATAAGCCTCCACAACATTAGCGAAAGACTTTTTAGGATTGTTGATAACTAGATTGACACACATGAACTATATCAGGTTTATGATTTTTATAATGTGTTGATGTCCACCATGTCGAAAGTAAGTCTCGTATTTGATAGCAACTAACCCTTATAAATGATACTAAATTGATACTCATGATACATATATTATTTATTAAAAATATGTTAATAAATAATTATATATATATTTATAAATAATATTATAAAAATATTTGATTCATGTTTTTTGATATTTTTTATGACTCACATAATTTAATTCAAGAGAAAAGAAAATATGAATCTATAACCTTGTTCAACAATAAAATTCAATTTTAATTCAATAATTAAAATAATAGTGTAGTTAATCAGTTATGCTAGATGAAAAAATAAATAAATAAATTAATAATAATAAAAATACGTGGCATAACATAAAATTACAAGAATTAATGATTGACAAATAAAAAGAAAGGAAATGGAACATAAATAATGTAAAATTAAAAAATTAAAATTAAAAAGCAAAAACTAAAATAGTGATAAAATAACGAATGATGAAAGAGGCTAAATATCCATGCGACATCTTTTGATTCGGATAGAAATTGATGAAAGAGGCTACATTGTTATTTTTTTCCTTTTATTTTTAATTTGGAAATAATTTAAAATAAAAAGTTAGTAAATGTATAATTTATTTATTTGATAAAATATTTTTTTTGTGTCCAATGAGTGTAATATGAAATGATACAAATTATTTAATAGGATAAACCAACTATTAGTAATAATTTATTTTCACTTTAAATACTTAAGTTATTTGTAATTTTATTTAAATGTAATATTTTATTTTATTCTTTCACTTTAAAATCGTTTTATACATAATTTTTTAAAATACTTAAAAAATAGGTATAATATTACGGAAAGTATAGCTGTAAGATTTTTATAATATAGCATATTTATGCTTGATTTTCATAATTAGGTTCGACACTTATGAATTGTATAATTTTCGTGATTTCTATAATATGTCAATGTCTATCATAACTAAAGTACTTTGAATTTTGAGAGTTGCTATTGAAATATTTAAAAGTTATATTTA
>NW_025877357.1:0-2680 GCF_002878395.1 Capsicum annuum
CCTACTGTGGAAAATTACTTTATTTATATTTAGATAAAATTATTTTTGTGTATATATAATAGATGATGAACCTTGTACACGATTAATTCGTGTGTACACTTTTAAACCCCTTCAATAAAAATTCTGACTCCATCACTAATATTGTGACAATGAAATCTATCAATAGTATAGCATAATTATAATACTCCAATTACTATAATCCAAGCATCCATAACTACTTTCATGATTACACGTAAGTTATAAGTCACACGTAAATAACTTTTAATAATTATTTTAATGAGTTCAAATTTACCATAAATTTAAATAAAAAAACTTACCAACATTTTTGGGATTTACAACATTTGCTTCAATTGCAAATATCTCAGCAGTCTTATGCAACCCCTTTGTAACCAAGTAATTATAGATATACTTGTCCATCCTGATAATTTTCAATAGAGAGTCATAAATTATTTTATGTTAAGGGTGTGTTTGGTATGAAAATATTTTTTTCAAAAATAAGTTGGTTTCTTGTATGTAATCTTGCGATTGATAAGTAAGAAAAAAAATATTTATATATAATTTAGCAAAAAAATTTTGTAGAGGCGGGAGGGGGTCGGGATGTGGGGCCTCGGCGGTGGTGGGAGTGGAATGGTCAAGAGGTAGGAATTGGGGGTGTTGGGTGGATCGGAGAATACCATAAACATATATAATGTTTTATAAGTTGGTTTCTTGAAGTTTGATAAGTAAGCAAAAAAGATTATTATCTCAAAAGTAATTTATACTTAATTGAGCAAAAAATAATATTGGGTGGGAGGATACAACAAGCATACAGTAATGTGACTTATAGAATTTACTTTTTCTATTTCCATTAAGAAGTTATTGTCTTCATTTTTTAATGAAGAAAATGTTTTTCAAAAATTTTCTTCAATCAAACATAAGAAAATACAGAAACATTTTCCGAAAAATATTTACCTTTCTACCAAACACATCTTAAAAGGTGAATAGTTTGAATTTTCCCCTCTACTATTTTTAATTGGCCAATTGTATCCTTGGCTAAACTTGTGTCTATTCATGACCTTGGAATTAACAAGTTGTGTTGTATTTACTCCTATCATTAATTAAGCTCTTGTGAGAATAAGGTTTTTTGGTAGGGTGTGTAATAATAATGTAAAATATAGTATATCAGTAATACTTGCATTTGTTATATTTATATTTTTTTATATAGTATTTGATTTAATCTATTAAAAATAATATGGATTGCCTAATTTTTTTTTTAAAATTTGTTTACAATGCGTCTTTAGTCATTCTAGACATGAATTATCTTAACTATGATGGAAAGAATGTGGAAAGAATTTTGAGGGATAATTATGTCCTTAATCATTCTAATGTAGTACTACAGTTCGGTGGGGAAACTTTAGATCATCCTTGGAATAATGCGCCAGGTGTCGTATGCATTAGAATCTATTGTGTTACTAATTCCATGGATTTTCACGTATTAGTAATACACACCTTAATATTAATGTAAGTGTATAACTAACACTTAAATTAGTTATGCATAGGATGAAAAAATATATTGAATAAAATATTAGTAGTACACAAAGCTAATACATGTATTTCTACCAAACGAAAATGTGTCAAATTATTTGGGAAAAAAGAGTTACTCATATTACTCTTTCAATTTTTGACTAAAAGTTATTTCCTTTATTTTGATTTATTTGTTGAACTTTGACTTGACACGAGGTTTTAAAAAGTAAAGAAGAAATTTGAATTTTATAATTTAAAAATAATAGTATGTACCAAAATAATCTTTAATTTTGCGTGTGAACATGTTATGTAAAAGTTGAAATTAATAAGCAATTTATAAATAAATATTTTTTTTAAGAAAATGGATTAAAAAAATAAATTAAAAAAAGGAGTAATATGAAAAGTTCCTCAATAAATGACTTTTTCCACTTTATTAATATTAAGTATTTAATAATCATGATAAATGAAATTAAAAGTATTTGAAGTTCTATTTCATATGAACAAAATATACTAAACAAAAATGAAGAACAATTTTGAGTTTTCACTACTTGATTTATATGAAGCACGTCAAAAAAAGAGTTCCTCTTTATAATACCGACATGAAATAATTCTTTTTTCAAATCTCTTATTTGTTATAAAGGAGAGCCTATTAAAAACATATAAACGAATAAAAAATCCACTTACTCACAAACATTTACAAGTTTTAATCCACTACATTTGTTGACCAAAACTATGATTTAATCCATTTAAATGTAGCTCAAACATTTCTTTTAAAAAAATCTCACTGAAAAATCATTTTCTTTTATTCTATTCTCATTTTATCATATTACTTGTTTCAATCAAAACTTATATTTTACCCCACTCTTTCAACTTAAGAAAGTTATCAAACCCCATTAAAAATGTTTTTAAAAATATATGTTCCAAGATAAAGCGTGGTTTGTATAAATTTCTTTGGTTAAGACAAAATATTCTAATCTAAAATAATGAGAACATTAAAGGAGAAAAAAATACATATCATAAAAGAGTAGTAAATTAGATTTAAAAGAAAAAACTAAAGTTATACGAACATAAAAAATAGAAAACAACATCGAAAAAATTAACTAGGATAAATGTTTTCATTGAGAAGCTCACATCATTTGTGCATTCCATGATTCCATAATTTCTAGAATAAGTCTCC
>NW_025877358.1:0-1078 GCF_002878395.1 Capsicum annuum
ATACACCTCTACCGATAACTTCATTTTGACCCCATTTCTCTATTATCATACATATTTTACATGTGGCTAATTGCTAGTAGGTATTTCTATTTTCAGCATCTTTTGATGATCAGTAGGCCAATTATGGTTGCTAATGTTGTCATATTTCCTATGGATTTATTACTCCAATCAATTAACAACATTCTTACAATTCTTGATTTGATTTTTAGATACTATTATAATAGAAGGACAAGAATCTCTACCTGGGAGAAACCTCGAGAGCTGATGACAGAAATAGAGGTGAGGTCTCATGTCATCGAGATTTTTATGGGTAGTTTTATCCAGTTTCCTGTTCTTATCAATGAAAAAAGAAGTACACAATTCTTTTTCTATGAAGCTTCGTAGAACCAGATTTTCTTTCCTCAGTATATGTGATTTCTATTGAAAGTTTGTTGAGCGAGTAGATTTCCTCGATCTTACTATACTATCTAGGCTTCATTTGGGATTTGCATTGACCTTTTATTTCCAATATAGTTCTAAAATATTTTATATTTAACACTATTGTTCTAAAAAATGAGTTTAAGCATACACGTCAGGATTATATTTGGTCTATTTTAAACGATTTTATTTACTTTCTGATTAATGTAATGTTATTGTAACTCTATGGCGATATGGAGAGAGGAAACTTGATAAAATATTACGGTTCACACTTCTCATTCTGGTTTACAGAATAATAGTTTGGCTAGTTGCACACTTGCACCCAAGAGTGTGACCTAGTGGTCAATGAAGTAGATTGAGAACCATGAGGTCTTTTCTTTTTGAGATAAACAGTTTTTTTTTCAGAGATATTACTTTGTATTCGTCAGCGTTAAGGTTATGCTAGCGGTCCAAAAGAAATGAAAAATAATGTAAATAATGCGAGGATTCGAAGAGATCTACTACCTGTTATGCATCCTGTACTCATTGGCCCTTAAACAAAAAACAAAAATCTACAATGCTATTCCATTTAACTTTCTGAATGGAATTATATTTATCTTCAAAATACCTTCAAATTTTCTCGCTCCATACAGTCCACCAAATACAAGGAAGGATTGTTCTC
>NW_025877359.1:0-4126 GCF_002878395.1 Capsicum annuum
ATCTTTCACCAAAAAATCATCCTTCTTGATGTAGCTTTCAAGTATTTCATGCATCTTGACTTTCCTACAAAATCACATGAAATATCATAAAAAAACAACAATAGTTACTTAAGAACATACAATTATTGTGAGTTAAAAACTTTAAATGTGCTAACAGAAAACTAGCACATCAACACTCTCAACTTAAAGCAATTGCTTGTCCTCAAGCAACTACATGACACTATATTACGATGCTTAACCAAGAGAAACATAAGATACCTATGACAGTTGATCATCAATTTTAGCTCCAAACACATTACACTCTCCAAGTTTAATCACGCTAAATCCAACTGTGTATATCAATGAAGACCAATAATGTGACACATGGGAATCAAGATATGGCATCAAATTAGCAATAATAACCATGTCTATATACAAATTACACTTCCCAAACAAGTAGGCAACAAGCAATGCAACCGATGTGCCTTTACAGTAAATAATTCCCTCCTCACTCATAAGTGAACTCAAGCATGTCAATGCGGGGATGGTCAAAATACACTCACTCTCAGAAAGAAGTTTCAGTATATTTATAACAAATACCATAAGCTAGCCCTTATTTTCATTACCGAAGCTTTCAGACAGTTAAGTTAAGATTACTCTAGGACTTTTCTTCATCTTGTAATGTAGGCTTGGGGTTGGTATGATACACAATGATATTTAAAGTAACTAAGCCTCCTTGGCACTACTCTATTTTTGGGGTCTCACTTATCAACCTTTACCTTATTTCTCCCTTTCTTGATTAAAGTACATTCAAGCTGGGTGTAGATTTTATTCATTCATTTTTTTCATAACTTTTCTTTTCTCATTCTTTTTCTACCACACCCAGCCTTGCATTTTTTTTATTACCCTTCTTCATACTTACTTTACATCACGTACCTCTATGATAGCCACTCTCAACTTAGGCTATTTGCCTAAGTCAAAGTGCACAATGTCCAAGGAGGATCAGGGCCAAAATAGGTTCATTGTGATACAAATGGGAAGGTGATAGGTATAATAAAAATAATAGGCATTCAGGCTTAAAATCAGGATCAAGGGATATTATTCACACATAGAAGGTCATTCAGGCTAAAAGTGAACTAATATCAACAACAACCTATGATCTTTTCCTAACCGCTATCCTACAAGCAAGACAAGTCCAACCGGGCAAGTTCTTGATCTAACACACAACGGAAACTAGGTAGTATCTCACACACACAAGCCACAAAGGTACATCACAAACTACTACCTAATTCAGTTCAAGCAATTGTTTGCAGTGATTATCATGTCCCTAGTACTAATGCCATAAAAAGATTCACAATAGTCACATATAGATGCACATCACACAGTTACCAGACAGATAATTGGAGAGGTATTTATCATTCCAAGATAAATCAACAAAAATATGTCAACTATCCTAGATACTTCTTTTTCCCCAGTTAACCATAACATCATAAAACAAACACAATAGCCTAAACATGCCGGCTCTACTAGGAGCAAGACTCCGAGGAAAAGACGCATGGCAACAAAAACCCAAGAAGGATATCAACACCCATTAGTAGCCCCACCCTCAACTTAAAATCATGCCATATCCCCAATGCATCAAACCAAAACAAGAGAGTTAGAAACACACCTGTGGCATAATGGGTGCAAAGATCTGATGTCAATCACATAATACGAATACAAATATCAAAATACGCTGGGTTGCCTCCCAAGAAGCGCCTAATTTAATGTCATGGCATGACCCAACTTAGCTTTTTCCTCTACCTTAAGGATATGAATTTCACCCCCAACTAGAGTCCATCTTCTTGCCTCGCTCATAGGGGGTGGTACAAAAATTAAGAAGTCGAGTAATGGATTGAGCGTGGTAAATCACTCGGCCTTAAAGTGAGGTGTGTTTTTATGTTGCTTATGTAATGTAAAATCAAGAAAATAAGATTTTTGTTCCTCATCTCCACGCTCTTCTACTATTTTAAATGATTCTACATACAAGATATCATCTAAACATAAGGTAGAAAACTTCTTTGAATGAGGCCCAATCAATCCTACTTCAAAATTTGCACTATCTACTACACACTAACTTTTATTCACCTTCTCGACATCTTCACTTCAATTGGGCTAGAGTCTTTATTAGAGATTTTCTTGATTTTTTCTTTTGCCTCTAGCACCATGTCCTCAATTTTGGAATCATATCTCATGGTTGGTTCGATTGATTGGGAAATAACCGAGGGTTACTCAACATCAAGCTCAACATCGATATAGGGTTCTTGCTTCTCATTGTAACACTCTTCTATTATCTTAAATAATTCCATAGATAAGATATCATCTAAACATAATATAGAAGAATGCTTTGAATGATTAACCTCCATATCCATCTCCTCATGAATAATTGGCTTCATGTCTTGACGCATATCACATATGATATCATACGTTTCTTTCTAGAGATCAAAAATTAGTTGAAACATAACTTCAATGCCACTCTTTTCGGTTCTTCATTCTTCCTTTTCTTGACCATAAGACTATCAAACTCATAAGAAAAACTAGAATTTGGGTTAGCACAATAGGGGAGGGGGCATTTGGAAAATCACTCCAATGTCCATCTTGATCACCACATAAAGAATAATCACACTCCCAGTATGATGGAGATGGTGCACATATCTCTCTCCGGGGATCATATCTATAACTTTGCCAAAAGTGAGGTCCATCACAATATGGACATGGATCATCAAGATAAGATTTCCAACCACCAAGCTCATATTCATTCCACGATGCCGTAGTAATTAGTAAACTAAAATAAAAATCTACCTAACACAAGAAATAAAATAAAACTAAAAACAAATATTTACAAGTTTGAATCAAGCAAGTAGGCTAAAATTCCAAACAAATTCAATACGCAAAATTGTTCCCCAGCAATGGCGTCATTTTTTATAATGCTCAACTTACACATCAATTTAGTGCTAGGAGTTCGTCTTCAATATATTTACCCAACATTGGAGTCGGGGTTGAATCAACGATGAATAGTGTGAGTGTCGATTAAATCAATTTAAAACTATAGCTACAAGTTAAATTCAAACAAATGATAAGAAAAAATAAAATGGGGGTTTTTAATGATTGAACAAAGGTTATTAGCACTTCAATTCACCTTAGAACTCAAATCTTAAACTGCAATATTTCAAATCAATGATATAGAGAAACTAGAGTTGTGATCACTATGATTAGTAATACTCCATTGAATAATACTTGAAGTATTGGATTCTCATTACTTATCAGAAACACCAAATTATCAGTATCGACAGTTAATCTAAGTGTTTCTCAACCTACCTAGATGTTGAGTTCCCTAATTCACTCGAACATAGTAATCTTTTGTTCACACTGATTTTATTTTGAGTTGCTAATCTTGTTACATCATTAATCATTAGATAGGAACTTAGCCTTCGCAAATCCTCGTTGATAATTCACTACCTTTAGTTTATTTCTCAGTTCAAGCAAATCAACGTAAGGTGAGATCTATTATTTGCAACCAACTAAAAATAATTAATACAAAAGAATTATCAAGATGTTCCCACAATAACTCGAACCCTAACCAACTATTAAGACAATACAGGAATAATCATAGATCCCACAACCCTAATTGTGGGTTATAGTTCCATATGAATGAGAAAGCAATAACAATAACTGAATTCATAATTCAAAGTGATTAAACTTACAAAAAATATAGTTAGAAATTGATTATCTTCCCAAATTCAAGAAGAATATCCCACAACTAAATCAAAGAATTGAAAATTGAAATCCAAGTTTAGAGATCAAAGAGAAGTAAACTAGTCTTTGAAAAAAGTTCAAGATGTTAAGCCCTCTCAATGAAACCCTAAAAGTTGCTATTTATATCCATAACTTAATAAAAATTTGAAATTAAAAATTCAGATTTTTCTCCTTAGCTGACGACATATCTGGCGGCTTATCAGAGATCTGATAGATTATCAAACCATGTCATCAGACATGATTCCCATTTCTTACCTTCTGTTTATGTGTGACGAAATGCCTGATGGTTTATCAGAGTTTTGATAGCTAATCCGAACATGTCGTCAGGCATGCTTCAAATTTTTTCCTTTTG
>NW_025877360.1:0-1450 GCF_002878395.1 Capsicum annuum
ACAAATCAGCTAACTCAGCAGTGTGTAGAGCTATGTCGATCGGAAGACATTAAAGTTCCAAAGCTAGAAGGAGACGATGGGACACTCCATAAAACCCATAACGTTTATCAATCTACTTCTACAAGTACAAGCAGAGGAGTTAGTAGACAAAGATATCAGAACATAAATATGAGTAAGATAAATTTGAGAAACCATTTATACCAAAAACACAAAAAGATCCCTTGTTTATACCCCCACAAATTACCACATACCGAGATAGTCTGAACCAAGAGAAAAAAGTTTACAACTATACAACCCAAAAATACATAAAAAATATCTATAGAGTACAAACTTTCCTAAACCTTAACCCTAGAGCTACAAATATCAAAGAGCCAAACACAAATTATATAACCTAAAAAGTACAAGGTTGCAACAAGCTAATTGCACTACCCAAAACCAACCCAAGCCTAGTGAAAACTTGTTTTGAATTTGGATTATTAAATACCATATACACTCAAGACGGAGAAGAACTAATAGCTATGAAAGAATTACATAAAATATTCACCACCTATAAAAGGATAACAAAAGGAAATCTATTTTATATAAAGTGTTATACTGAACCAGCAGAGATATTATACGACGAAATAAAACCAGTTATACATGTTGTAAAAATAGGACTAACCAGAGATATGAACATACCGGAAGATATTACGCAGCAGTCAGAGATATCCAGAATTGAGATACCTGTTTTCTACGCAAAATAATGACTCATTGGTCTAGCTACAATTATTCAAGAATTAGCAAATAATTATACCAATGGAAATCCAATATGGAGCTATTATTCGAGAGACCATCAGATGATTTATTCAAAGTCAAAAGAGCTACGACAAGTAGATATGGAAGATGTTAGGCAATGGATAATGACATTACTTAACCCAGAAAAATAATCTACTGCAAGAGCAATTAAAAAAGGATTTATTTCAGATGGATTATTGACAAGATATTGTAAGATAATTGGACATAAATATCCAGACCATCAATGTTCAAGATGCAACGGAGAAGATAATATTATTTCAGCAGTCCACCTAGAATAAAAGAATCAAGAAGATAAGCATGCCAGCTGGAAGATAAGATAAGAAGCAATAATGGAGATATGAAAAAGCAGCAGATACGACAACGAGAAGATATCAACGGAGTAATAATAGAAAACACGATATTAAAGTTTTACGTAAACTTATTGTACAAACTTGTATAGACTTTAGCCTTTTTTTTTAGCCTTTTTGACTTTTTTAAAGGCTATAGCACTAATTTTTTGGCCTTTTTAGCCTTTTTAGCCTTTAAGGCTATGACACTTATTCTTGTATCTTAAGGAGACTTTTAGAATTTTTAGGAAACATGTAAATAATGTGAACTTTTTGTAAAGAATTTATTCTATAAATGAAAGGAACCGAAGGCATTGCAAAGCAAGCCT
>NW_025877361.1:0-1933 GCF_002878395.1 Capsicum annuum
TAGCACAGACAGGGATGTCTAAGCCTTGTCGAAAAAGTGGCTTAATAGCCACCTGAACAAGTCCAATATGCAGATAATAAAACTGACCTTTAAATCGGTCTAGGTTATTTAAAAGTTGGATAATTTCTAAAGAATTATTGATGGCAATAGTAGACTCAGAGGTCTTAATATTATGTTTTTTGAAAAAACTAAATTTTCCAATTGGGTAAATTGTACTAAAAGACTCCTCTGGAATACTCCAGTTTTGAAGATTATTTTCAATAGTAGCAATCGGAGTTGCTTTAGAAGATAGGTTGATAGTATTTTTTGTATGAACATTAGAATTCATGTTTTAAAAAATACTGTCTAAAGACTGACTGGGAAAAGAAAAGATCTTCATATAAGAAAGCAAAATACGATTAGCATCTATGATACAACCTATAATAAATTAAAATAATACATCGAAGGCTTATGGGATTTAAACTAGTCTTAATGGCTTTATAACAGTCTTATCTTAGGTGTTATCTTAGTGACGGGACTACCAACAAGGTCGTACGCTTACCTTAGCTGAGACCACACTTTCAGGCTGACCAAAGTCTAAGACCAGAGATTAATCGGTTCCTTCAAACACTTTTGAGAAGATGAATACCCCATACTAAAAGAAAATCCCATTATAAGACATGATATATTAAATTAATTTATTAAAAGTATAGCTATAGATGAGTAAAGGTAGATGCTATTTATATGAAAATAGTTTTCCCATGCTCTAGACAGATTATGTACTTAGCTGCTCATGCTGAGTACACAATAGCCTTCATATTCCTTGTCTAAGGCGATAATGGGCATTACCTGAGTGGTAATGAATTTGAATTACTCTTTGATAGGAGGGGTAGGTGCTGTTTTGGCTATTGCAGGGTCCACGGCCTGTGCAAAGGATTCTGGAGGCTTCATGGCATAACTTTGTTTCGATTGTACCGATGAGCTCGAAGATGATCCTTTATCAAAGGGTTTGTTGGTCTTAAGATCTACCAATTTGGATGGCATTGGTGGAGGGAGCTTTGGAAACTCTGCCAGAGCTGCATACTTGTTTTGGAACGGTGAATGTAGTTCCGGTTTTAGTTCAGGCCTCTACGAGATTGATGGCCTCAGGGGGTTTGATGATGTTGGTGGTAAATCAAATGGTCTAGCCATTCTGGTTTGATCTGGTCGGTTACTGTTGACTGAGATTTTTCCCAGTGTTGTGGGTCTCATTGTGGCCCTGTAAAAATTCTCTTGTTAGAAAATCGGGAAGGGAATTATTTTCTCCTTTAATAAATTCAATTTGAAAGTCAAAGCTAGATAAGAGAGCTTGCCATCTAGCAAATATTTGTTTTGAAACAAGGTTTTTAACATCTTTTTGCAAAATTTCTTTAGCAGATTTACAATCTACCCTAAGTAAAAATTCCTTATTAACAAGGTCGTCTTGAAATTTTGTGATACATAGCACTATAGATAAAATTTCTTTTTTAACAGTGCTGTAAATTCTTTGTGCAGAATTCCATATTCTGGAGGTGAACCTGACTAACTGTTCAGGAGAACTGTCATTGACCTTTTGTTTCAGTATGCCCCCATACCCTATATCTGAAGCATCAGTTTCGACTATCATGAATGCTTCAGGGTTAGGAATACCTAAGCAAGGAAGGTTCTGGACCAAGCTTTTGATTTTGATGACAGCATTGGTTTGATCAGGACTCCAAGGAATTGGGGTTTTCTTGAGTCTTTTATAAAGAGGTTCACAGACCTGCCTAATGTTAGGGATAAAATATGCAACATAATTGAGACTCCCTAGAAACCTCTAGAGTTGAGTCTTATCAGTAATTTCATTAGGAAACTTTGAGAAGAACTCGATGGCTCTACAAATAGGTTTATAGCTACCTTGATAAAGATCATGTCCTAAGAATCTTATAGATGTCTG
>NW_025877362.1:0-1090 GCF_002878395.1 Capsicum annuum
CTGAGCTGAGAAATTAGTCCTCACTGGCAAAAAGTGAATCGACTTTGTCATCCTATCCATGATGACCCAAACCGAATTAAATTGATTTTGAGATTGAGGAAGATCAGTAACACAATCTATATTGATCACTTATCACTTCCGCACAGGCAACCCAATCTCTTGAAACAATCCTCCGAACCTCATGTGCTCAACTTTCACTTATTGGCACACCATGCACTTTGCCATAAAAATAGCCATATCCCGCTTTATACTGTTCCACCAATACATCTTCTTAAGATCATGATACATTTTCATCAAACTAGGATGAACAACACAATACGACTTACGCACCTAAGCCAAGATTCTCTCTCACAACCTATTTACATCAAGAACACATAACCTCTATTGGTACTGCAAGGTACCATCACCACTAATCTCGAAGGCCATCACCTTCTTCCCACCTATATTATCCTTGATTCTCATCAAGATATGATTTAACACTTTCTTCTTCTTGATATCAACACCGAGAAATGACTGCGCCACCTCTTGTATAAATACACCACCATCCTATGAGTCCAAGAAACTATAAGTTGATCAAAGTTGAATTATTGGCTAATCGAGTAGGTCTTGAACATAGTAATGACTTGAATGTAAAGGTTGCTAGATAATAGTAGAATCCTTGGTCTCGATAGTCATTTCTAAGATTAGATGTTATTCAAAGCATGTTTCCCATTGTTCTTTGCAGTTAAAATGAAACATGGCATGTTGCCTTGGGGAGAAACGTGAGAAGATTTTACTGTGCCTGATGTTCCTGAACGCTCAACAAAGAAACCCCGTAGGCAGCATAAGGGTTGCTATTATATTGCCCGTGTAACTTTTGTTTGAGATTATTAAGAAGAGAGCTTCCAGCAAGTAGATATTGGGAAGATAAGTTGTACTTGTGTTGGTCAAAATAGATAATTGCTAATAACGACATTGTAACAAGAATTAGTGCAGCCTCGATCATAGATAATTACTAATAACGACATTGTAGCAAAATAGATTCCTTTCAAAGTTATTAAACCACCTGGAAGGACGATAGATTCCTTTTCTCTTCATTCCCATTCTAACG
>NW_025877363.1:0-2614 GCF_002878395.1 Capsicum annuum
GGATGACTCAACTAAAAGGTACGTCTTATAGGAATCAAAGGGGATGACTCGACTAAAAGGTACATCTTCTAGGAGTCAAGGTGAATAACTCGACTAAAAGGTACGTCTTCTAGAAATCAAGACTTAAGTTAGGAAGTGCATTACCTAAGAAGCAAAATTTCGAATTACCCAATCAAGGAAGTGTGTTTCCTTATCAATGTTGTTTGAATTATCAAAACAATGAAGTGCGTCTCCTTACCAAAGCTGCTTTAATTACCAAAACAAGGAAGTGTGTCTCCTAGAGGTCTTGAATTATGAGTTTTACCATGATTTTGATTACCAAACCTGTGCAGCAACCTTGCCTCTTGCATTTGTTGAGGTGAGAAATTACGGCCTTTGATGTTTAGGCTCCGAAATCCTTGATCTGAATGCAACATGTATTCCTATTACATACAAAGAAAACTTGTGAGTTTAAAAACATGGTGGCTAGTTTGTGGCTTTGGCTTTTGAGGCAATTGCTCCTGCCCCCGTTACATTTAGCTTTGCTTCCAACCATTAGCATATGTCATTGACTTGCTGTATTATTGACTCAAATCAGCTTATTAAGAGTGACTCTGAAACAAACACAGTATTTCTGCTTTGTCGTGTTTCTCAAATAAACCCTTTGAACCTTGGTATTTCCATGAGTTCCCCGACTTCTCTGTTGACAAAAATTCCTGCATGCCTTTTTTTGGGCTCACAATCTTGTCTCTTTCATATGCTAGCTTTTGTCTTGCTTTGTGCAATTAAAGAAGCTGATAGTCAGTTTTGAAATCTTTTCTCACTTGTTTTGACACGGACTTGACTCAAAGAAAAGAAACAAAAAAAAGAATGACAATTTTTGTTTTGATAACTGACTTAAGAAAGATAAAATTAAAATAAAGAGAAGAAAGAAAAGACAATGAATGTCCCCTTTTAAAATAAAGAAACAAAAAATTCATCTAACAATGACAGTGAACACTAATGATTATGCTATGCATTTTGGATTAAGAAGCTTGATATTTTCATCCAAATTTTCTACCCATTGTTGTTGAGTTAATAGCCTTGAAACTGAGTTGCTTTCTTAGGTCAATTGCATTTAAGGCCCCATTCGGTTAGTGGCACCTTGAAGGGTTTTCGCCAACAAGCTTCTTTCATTTTCTCTCGGCTCACTATCGCCTTATGGTGCCTGTGAGGGTTTTCACCTATAAGACTCTCTCATTTTATTTCTCTCAACTTACCATCGTCTTATGGTGCCCGTAAGGGTTTTCACCAATAATGCTCTCTTATTTTTATTTCTCTCTTGATTCCCTATGTTGAAGAAGACAAATAGTTCCCAAATGCATCATCTATCCCTTGCATGCTCAGCCTTAACATCCTCAAAGATTGATCTGAAGATCTTTCTTTGGTTGTAACTTGGCTTTTGGATAAGGTTAGAAAGAAAGGATGGCATGGGGCCCAAACGACACTTGAAGTGGGGTAGGACTTATAACTTTTGAAATCGACTCAAATAATGAGGATTAAATCTTGCCCCAGTTTCTTTTGACTAGGTGATTCTAAATTGTTTTCTTGGTTGGACTGAGCCCTTAGTAGGGCAGCCTACATATCTCACCCCCGAGAGAGGAGAATCAGGTTATGCGTAGTTCTGGCACCTTGTCCTTTTGCTTTGATCTGATTTTTTTTATTCGCTCTTTTCACTTTGCGATTCTTTTTTTCTAACTCTATTTTTCTTGACACTCTATTTTGGAAACATTTGTCTCTTTTTTGTAACTTTTGACTTTATTTTCTTGCTCGACACTATTCTTTGAACTTTGCTTACTCTATCTTGATTCCAAAAGAGGGATATGAAAGAAAATAATACTAAAGATCAAATGGGGTAAATAAAGGATGACACAATGTTTGGATAGCAGAATGAAATGCCTTCATCATATCAATCCTTGAGAATGCAAGTACATAACATGCAATTGAAAGTGAGAGATGAAGATCATTTGCGACATCTTTTTAAGCAGGTTGAGTCTGTGCGTCACTACTTCTTCTGTAAACTCCACTTTTATTGTATATTCCTCACATCAAATGACTCATGCTTTTGTGGAGCTGTTTATCTTCTTGTTTCTCTTGATATAGCGATCACACGTCCACTATTTGATGTAATTGGGACTTGTCTTTCGATCGATGACCAAATTGTTCTTTGATTCTTAAAATAATTGCCTTAACTTGTCACCAAATGTCTCAGCACTCTATCTATTTTCTCATATGCTCTCTTTTTTAACTTTAACCCTCTGATTTGATGTTCATGCTTAAACTGGATTTTAAGATCTGACTGAAAATTTCACTAGCATGTCATATCACTAGAGTCAACACAAAATGTACTATGTAAAGAAAACAAACAAACAACACATATTTAAAACACAAAGGAAAATGAGACACTTCATTTAGTCAAAATAAAATATAGAAGAGTTTGAACATAAACAACAAAAGGACAAAACAAGACAGATCCCGAACTACAACCCTGAAATAATTCGGAGAACAGAAAATAAAACAAAACAAGCTACCAAACCCCTTCCTGGTAAGGAGAGGGGTGACTTCTCAATTGCTCAGCCTGACATCTTAGCCACTA
>NW_025877364.1:0-2134 GCF_002878395.1 Capsicum annuum
GAAAAGAAATATGTAAAAGATATGTATAAAAATGTATAAATTACATGTGAAAAAGAAAGTATTTTTTGACATATGAAAAGAAATGTATTTTGATGTGCCATGAAAAGGAAAAGCATTTACAAGTAATATTTTTATTTGATTAAAGTTACAGAGAAAAGTAAAGATCTATTTGAGAAGAAAAGACTACATAATATGTGAATTATTTGATTAACTTAATTCTTTTATTTAAATATTAAAGGCCTAAGTTTTGCTTAAAAGCGATAAAATTATGTAAATGAAGAATATCCCCGCCCGGCACCCAAAAAAATAAAGAATATCCCCGCCCGGCACCCAAAAAATAAAGTTTTCACTATCTTTTATCTTTATGTACAATTATACAAACGAGAAATAAACTACAAACATAAAGCTTGAGAATTATGTATAAGTTCTTGATAAAGTAATGAAGAAATAATCATTAAAGTAAGTGAAATTATGTGCACACACATGTACATATAGATGTACATATAAAAATAGTGTCTTGTTATAAAATGGGCTCGGATTAAGTTTTAGACTCGTCATGGCTATGAAGTGGTTTCTCGACTAATCGGTCGTCCGAAATTTCCTTGCCAAGATGCGAATCATAAAACCTTTTGGGGTGTCGTGGTGTTATAAAAGTTTCGTCATTGCCCAAAATCTTTAATTTTTTTATTACGTATTTATATACGTAATATCCGTCTTTTATTTGTGGAGGCCTCAAAAATCGACGGTAATCTTTTCATTGGCCAAGAATATTTATTTTGACATAAAATAGAAAAGTCTGAGAAAATAAAGTCCATCTTTTGTAATGGGTGGCCTCAAAAATCCGACGGAAAGATATTTTCATAGGCCAATTAATTAATGGTATTTAATAACAATGAAAAATGACAAAAAATTAATAAATTCATTGAATGCATATCAATAGTAATTCAAATGATTATCAAAGATTAAAATAATAAAATGACAAAAAGGTCAAAGTTAATGAATAAAAATGATGTAGCCATGACGAAGTAATATAAAATAACAAAAAATAGAGTAAAATTTCTAATTGTGTAACAAAGTAATGAAATAAAATAGAAATAGTTCAAACATGATTGAAAAATGTGAACATTCAATGAGAAGAAATAATAACCATCATTAATCATCCATAAACAAAGAAATACGAAAATAAATTCATCTAAAATATCAACCAACAAAACCCTTAAAAAACATAATGAAGATTGATGGAAATAGATAAAGGAAAGAAAGTCACTAGGACACAAAATTTCGGCCATGAATAGTAAGAAAATATGAATAGCAACAACACTTAAAATATATATATATACATACATACATACATACATATATATACATACATACATACATACATACATATATATATACACATACATACATACATATATATATATATACACATACATACATATATATATATATACATATATATATATATACATATATATATATATACATATATATATATATACATATATATATATATATATAATGTAACCAACATAATCTTTAGTAAAAATGATGGAATTTCACCAAAATAGGGAGCAAATATTTAATTTATTTTTATGTGTATATGTGTATTTTTTGTGTGTTTGAGAGAGAAAAAGGAGGAAAAATTTGTGTGTATTTGTTTATTCTTGAGCGAGGAGAGAAAGAAGAACATAATGTGTGTGTGATTAAAAAATATGCATATGCATTTGTGTATTTTTGGAAGAGAAAATGAAAATTGAGGAAAGATTTTTTCTTGTATTTTTTGTGTATGTATTTGAGAGAGAGAGAAAATATGTGTGGGTCTATGAAAATGTGTGTGTAAAGAGAAAAGATGAATAAAATTGTCTTCCACCCTTGCCTATTTATAATAAAATTGGGCACATCCTATTATCCAATAGATAAAGGGATGTCCCCTCTTTTTATAATAGCACATCCTTTAGTCCTTAGGATATTGACCAAAGGGTGTTCATCATTTTCACCAATGGATAGAGTTATTGTCCAAAGGGTAGTGTCATTGAGTTGTCATTATCAAATGTGACAAGACATTATGTGTTGTCAATGTCGGATGTGACAAGACATCATTGTGTAGTCATTGTTGGTTGTGACAAGACAT
>NW_025877365.1:0-3681 GCF_002878395.1 Capsicum annuum
AACTTCACACAACAAACACCTAACTCTAACAATTGACATAAGAGAGGCGTCCACCACCCAAGCACCAACGTATCAAGGAAAATGTAACATACAAGAGAATCCACCTTTATGGTATGCCCTCATTTCAATTGATACCGAATGATACGGAACAAATAAGGAAACATGAAATCACACCACAAAAAAGTCCATAAATCAGAACAAATTGTGGACCAAAAGGGGACCTCTCTCGGATTCACTATCTAGAACAAGAAAGAAGAGGATACAAGGTGTTAATACACCAAAACAGCCAGCCAACAAAAAGTTTAGCAACAAAAGATGAAGCTTCACAATATTACAATAGCAACAAGAACAAATGAGTTACATTAACGATACAAGAAGCCGAAACTAAAACAAGATACAAGATAGGTAGTTAGACAAGTGTTAATGTAGTCTTAACAACCCAAGAGCATATTCCACTCTTGGACCTTTAAAACTTCACACAACAAACACCTAACTCTACAATTAACACAAGAGAAACGTCCACCACCCAAGCACCAATGTATCAAGCAAAATGCAACACATAAGAGAATCCACCCTTATATGATGCCCAAGTTTCAATTGATACCAAATGCTACGTAACAAACCAGGGAACATGAAATCACACCCCAAAATAGTCCACAAATCACAATAAATAGTGGACCAAATGGGGACCTCTCTCGGATTCACTATCTAGAACAAGAAAGAAGTGGATACAAGGTGTTAATACACCAAAACAGCTAGCCAACAACAAGTTTAGCAACACAAGATGAAGCTCCACAACATTAAAATAGCAACAAGAACAAACGGGTTACATTAACAACATAAGAAGCCGAAACTAAAATAAGATACAAGATAGGTAGTTAGACAATTGTTGATGTAGTCTTAACAACCCAAGAGAAAATTTCACTCTTGGACCTTTAAAAATTCACAAAACAAACACCTAACTCTTACAATTGACATAAGAGAGGCGTCCACCACCCAAGAACCAACATATCAAGGAAAATGCAACACACAAGAGAATCCACCCTTATGTTATGCCCTAGTTTCAATTGGACTCTCCCTCACTCTAAGAGAGGTATTCTTCAATAATAATAATCAACTAAAGAAATAAACCCTAAAATAATCTACTTATACTACATTACAATAATAGATAAAATAACAAAAGGTTCCTTTAGTGACTAGTCTTCAAAAATACTCAAAAGTGTTATTATCATGATCATACTTGTATCATCATCTCCATCTTGAGATGAATTTTCCCACAAATTCATAACCTCACCTCTTTTACAAAGGCACTTCACAATCTCATTCGCATGGCCACACATCTTCTACATCTTCCTCGCCTTGCATTTTGACCTATTTTTGCTCTCCATCTTGGGGCTTGCCATCAACCTTAGCCGATTCAATTACTACTTCTTCCCCAAGATAGTACAATTTTTCCTCCCTTAGGATCACGTTCCTCTGGTTTGGGCACTCACTAACCTTGTGCCCCCACCCTTGGCATTTGAAACATTGAAATCCCTTGGGATTGGATGTAGAATTCAATTTACCTTTATACCTTGGAGGATGGTTTTGGACAACTATGGTGGCCTCAGGTTGGGTAGCCATGAATGAGTTATCTTTGAGCTCCCTTTCAACCTCTAAAGTCGCATGGAAGATGCCATCTATGGTGTCAAATTTGAGAAGCGTCAAGCGAGTGGAGATGTCCTTGCTTAACCCAACCTTAAAGCACACAATGTCATGACTTACTTGCACGCCTCGGTGGTCAAGTTTCAACATCAATTATTGAAATTCATCGCAGTAATCCATGACACGCTTGTTCTCTTGCTTCAAATTGTACAATTTAGTAAGGAGCTCATGCCTATAAGTATCGGGCAAGTACCATTGTCGCATAAGGTTCTTCAATCAAAACCAAGAAGGAGGTTGTCCTCTAATTATCTCATTCCAAAACCATTTAACATACTCCCACCATGTATTAGCATACCCTTCGTAGTGAGCTATAGCATAACAACTTTTTTTTGTACGGTGAGATCATTAAGTTGAAAGATTTTGTCACAAGATGACTCCCATGCAAGGTAGGCTTCAGGATCACTCTCACCTTTGAAAATAGGGAAGGCTCACTTTGATGGAATTAAGACCTATATCTCGGTTTAGGTGGCCATCTATTACCTCTCGGCCTAACACCCCATGTCTACGCCTCATTCTTTCTTCCCTTAAGTAAAAATCATCATACGGCCCATAACCATCATGTTGTCCTCCCCTACCATAGGCCTCAATATGGATGGGTCTATATGGGTTAATTGGAGCTTGTAGTGGCGGGATTGGATTTGGATAGTGAGGCCTTTGGTCAAGTGGAGTTTGGATGGGAGGGTTCAGGTTTGGTGATGGTATTTAGGTTCCAAGCCCTTCTTGTTAGACTAGGTGGAGTGGAGGATAGCTTGGTCTATCTTGTTCTCGGCTTCGGGAGTAAAGATTGGTTTGATTTATGGCAATTGGTGTATATTGCATTTGGTGCAAGGTCTCGAGAGTATTAGTTGGGGAAATGTTTTCAGGGGTAAAAGGTCGACTTCTTTGTCTTTCCAAATTTCTAATCTCCCACTCATAGATGCCACATCCTTATCTAATTTCTCAAAACCCACATTCAACCTAGCCACATCTCGGGACATAGTTTCAAGGCGACCCAAAATGAGATTGATGGCATTATTATCCATTGTTTGAGCATTTGAAGCCTCGGGTTCCATTGTGGTGGTATCGAAAATAACCCTTCAAGTTACGGTCCAATCAAGATACCAAATCAGTCCGCAACGTAACACACAACAATACAATGCAAAACCTACAATACAAAGCTCACGTTATTTCAAAACAACCTCCCACGATGAGATCCTACCTTCAAGTTTCTACAAACTCAAGCTCAACATTGGTGGATGGCTCAAATAACCTCCAATTTAGCTCAAAATCAAACCCCGTACTCCTATAGTGTTAGAGAATACAAATCTAACATTAAAAACAAAAGAAAAACGCAAAATCAAAAACTCAAAATTTGACCTAGGGTAAAAAATGGGTTTAGTATATTTTTAGGGGATTTTCGATTTTGGCACTTTTTTTTGTTGGGATTTTAAATTTCTATACTCTAATAGTGTTAGGGAACAAGATCTAACACTAGAAACACACAAAAGTCAAGGTTTTAGAAAGACCCTAAAAACGTGAATAGCAACTTTGTTTTTTTCAAGATAACAATCCCAAGATTGATTTTGTTGGAACAAAATCAAACCTTGCTTTGATACCAAATGATACAGAACAAATCAGGGAACACGAAATCACACCCAAAAACAATCCACAAATCAAAACAAATCGTGGACCAAATGGCGACCTCTCTCGGATTCACTATCTAGAACAAGAAACAAGAGGATACAAGGTGTTAATACACCAAAACAGCCAGGCAAAAACAAGTTTAGCAATACAAGATGAAGCTCCACAATATTATAATAGCAACAAGAAGAAACGGGTTACATTAACAACACAAGAAGCCGAAACTAAAAAAAGATACAAGATAGGTAGTTAGACAAGTGTTGATGTGGTCTTAACAACCCAAGAGAATATTCTACTCTTGGACCTCTAGAACTTCACACAACAAACACCTAACTCTAACAATTGACATAAGAGAGG
>NW_025877366.1:0-1181 GCF_002878395.1 Capsicum annuum
CATCAAACTGCCTTTGAAGTTCCTTCAAGGACTCGATATGAACCTTCTTGTACGAATCTGGATCTGACATATTAGTATTGTAAGTATAGTAGAATGAACGAGAGTGAGTGAGGAGGCCGGAGGGACCTATTTATAAAATAATTGAATTGAAAGGGACTGGACTTAGTCAAACAAAAAGCCACAACTATTCATATCCCTTAAAAGAAAAAATTACACAAATTTCATATTTAATACACCATATTACACAATATCCCTTAATGTCTTAAAAAATTACATAAAATCTCGGATTCTATATGTATCACTACCGTACATATGTATATACTAGTGATACATATAGATATGTATCACTAGTCCATATATGTATCACTGCTTAACATATGTATCACAATTCAAAATTTTGGGATAAGATGTAATTAGCAAACTATCCGAGATTTAATGTAATATTGCTGAAACTATCCGAGATTTATGTATTGTGTGTGTTAGTGTTACTTAAATAAAACTAGTGACTTTATTAATAAGTAAATTAGAAAAAAACGGATCTAAATACAACATTTTATCTTTTTGTTGTATTTTTGAAAGATAAAGATTGGTAATCTGTTGCAAAATATATTCCACCTGTCAGATAACTTACAATATATGGATAATCTGTTGCAACAGATGGATATATCAGTTTGCTTTTCCATCAGCTGTGGCGTCTGTTGCAATTTGCTAGTCATCTGTTTATTCAATTTCACTGAGAGCAATCGATTTTTCTAAACACTTCTTGGCCAAATTCAATTTTTGCTCTTGGATTGCTTCTCTTTTTTTCTTTGCATCCTTCAATCAAACTACTTTTTTGCTATTGGATTGAGGGAAAAAATTGAATTTGGAGGCCAGCTTGAAGGATGCAAAAAAAAAAAAAAGCACTCCAAGAGCAAAAATTGAGTTTGGCCAAGAAGTGTTTAGAAAAATCTATTGCTCTCGACGAAATTGAATAAACAGATGACTAGCAAGTTCCAATAGACGCCATAGCTGATGGAAAAACAAACTGATATATCCATTTTTTGCAACAGATTGTCCATATGTTGTAAGTTATCTGACAGGTGAAATATATTTTGCAACAGATTACCAATCTGTCTCTTTCGGAAATACAACAAAAAGATAAAATGTTGTATTTAGATACATTTTTTTCACTTTACATA
>NW_025877367.1:0-2705 GCF_002878395.1 Capsicum annuum
CTACATGAAAAACATAAGCCAGATGATGGAATGGGAAGACCCAGGATGTAAAAGATCATAACATAAGTGATTCGACAGATTTGGATTCATATATATATATCCACCCCTGTGGTACTTCATTCTACAATATATATAAGATCCATATGTATAGATATCATCATCTACATCCAGAAAGTCGTATGCTTTGGAAGAAGCTTGTACAGTTTGGGAAGGGGTTTTGATTGATCAAAAGAAGAATCTACTTCAAACGATATGCCCTTAGGAACGGCCATACATAACATAGAAATCACACTTGGAAAGGGTGGACAATTAGCTAGAGCAGCCGGTGCTGTAGCGAAACTGATTGCAAAAGAGGGGAAATCGGCCACATTAAAATTACCTTCTGGGGAGGTCCATTTGATATCCAAAAACTACTCAGCAACATTCGGACAAGTGGGGAATGTTGGGGTGAACTAGAAAAGTTTGGATAGAATCGGATCTAAGCGTTGGCTAGGTAAGCGTCCTGTAGTAAGAGGAGTAGTTATGAACCTTGTAGACCATCCCCATGGGGGTGGTGAAGGGAGAGCCCCAATTGGTAGAAAAAACCCACAACCCCTTGGGGTTATCCTGCACTTGGAAGAAGAAATAGAAAAAGGAATAAATATAGTGATAATTTGATTCTTCGTAACCGTAGTAAATAGGAGAAAAAATCGAATTTAATTCTTTGTTTTTACAAAAACTTTAAAAAAAATTAAATAAATAGGAGTAAGCTTGTGACACGTTCACTAAAAAAAATCCCTTTGTAGCCAATCATTTATTAAAAAAATTGATAAGCTTAACACAAAAGCAGAAAAAGAAATAATAGTAACTTGGTCCTGGGCATTTACCATTATACCCACAATGATCGGTCATACTATTGCTATCCATAATGGAAAAAAGCATTTGCCTATTTATATAACGGATAGTATGGTAGGCCACAAATTGGGAGAATTTGCACCTACATTAAATTTTAGAGGACATGCAAAAAGCGATAATAGATCTCGTCGTTAACATTAATATTAATAAAAAAATCTAGATGCTTATGATTCAGTAGTAAGAGGCAAACCTTATGCTAAAGAAGAAAAAAATGGAAGTATATGCTTTAGGTCAACATATATCTATGTCTGCTGACAAACCACAAAGAGTAATTGATCAAATCCGCGGACGTTCCTATGAGGAAACACTTATGATACTAGAACTCATGCCCTATCGAGCATGTTATCCCATTTTGAAATTGGTTTATTCTGCAGCAGCAAATGCTAGTTACAACATGGGTTCCAGCGAAACCAATTTAGGCATTAGTAAAGACAAAGTCAATGGAGGTACTACGGTGAAGAAATTGAAACCTTGAGCTAGAGAACGTAGTTTTCCGATAAAAAGATCGACCTGTCATATAACTATTGTAATGAAAGATATATCTTTAGATGATGAATATGTCGAGATGTATTCGTTAAAAAAATGAGATGTCAAAAAAACTCTACAACTATAACGTATCATGATATGTATAATAGTGGTGGATTATGGGACAAAAAATAAATCCACGTGTTTCAGACTAGGTACAACCCAAGGTCATCATTCACTTTGGTTTTCAAAACCAAAAAATTATTCTGAAGGTTTACAAGAAGATCAAAAAAATAAGAGATTGTATCAAGAATTATGTAAAAAAGAATATGAGAACGTCCTCTGGCGTCAAAGGAAATGCACATATAGAGATTCTAAAAAGAATCGATCTGATCCAGGTCATAATCTTTATGGGATTCCCAAAATTATTAATAGAAAGTCGACCACGCGGAATCGAAGAATTACAAATGACCTTACAAAAAGAATTTAATTGTGTAAACCGAAAACTGAACATTCCTGTGACAAGAATTGGAAAACCTTACGGAAACCCAAATATTCTTGCAGAATTTATAGCTGGACAATTAAACAATAAAGTTTCATTTCGAAAAGCAATGAAGAAGGCTATTGAATTAACAGAACAATCAGATACAAAAGGAATTCAAATACAAATTGCGGGGCGTATCGACGGAAAAGAAATTGCACGTGTCGAATGGATCAGAGAAGGTAAGGTTCCCCTACAAACGATTCGAGCAAAAATTGATTATTCCTCTTATACAGTTCGAACTATCTATGGAGTATTGGGCATCAAAATTTGGATATTTCTAGACGAGGAATAATTTTACTACTTGTCTTTCCCTTCTATCCCCTTCTATGTAATGATTGTACAAAAAAAGACCAATTCATTCTTTTTCTAACCAATCAAGGGGAATATTTCTAATTCTTAATTATATAAGGTTGAATAAAAATTCGATTGACCATTTGATATAATTGCTATGCTTATGTGTGACTCGTTGGTTTTTTTAGGGTTAGGATTAAAAAGACTAGCCCACATAGTATGAACTAAAAACTATAAAACTAATAACCAACCCATCACTTCGTATTATCTGGATCTAAAGAACCAGTCAAGATATGATATATAGGTCATATCTGTAACGCCCTGGAAAACGGGTCCCGGGGCATCACACGGTTGTATAAATATCATCATCATAAATATTTATAAGAAATATGCAGGATGTATAAAAGACTCACATAGCCCGAAGAAAATCATCATAATCATGAGAGGATGAAATAAATACAATAACACATGTGAGTCATCATATAATTTGTCAATCACTTTCAGTTCATCA
>NW_025877368.1:0-3217 GCF_002878395.1 Capsicum annuum
GCCGATCAACTTATGAAACAAAAATTTTTACTAAATAAAAATAACTATTTTTGCTCAAAAGAATTTTTTCACCTTTCTAGCCTTTTTGTTCTTCCCTCTCCCCTCCTCTCTCTACCAAAGTAGTGGTAGTATTTATAGGAGAGAATGAGGTATTTTTTTCCCTTTTCCACCAATGTGGGAGAAAAGTATTTATAGGAAAGGACAGAGATTTATTTCTTGTCATCTACCAATGTGGGAGAAAAAATATTTAGGGGGGTTTTTGGAATGTAAAAATTAAAGATAAGGTGAGGTGGAAGATAATGTGGGGAGAAATAGTACAATGTAGTACAATCTTTGAATTTCAAAATTGGAAAAGGACAAAGTTGGGGGGAATAGTGCAATTTGAATTTATTTTTTGGTGGAAATTGGGTACAAGTTATGAGAGTTCTTGAGAATTTTGAAATTATTTAAAATATAACCCCAATTGGAATTTAAAATTTAGCCATATTTATTTATTTTGACCAAATTAAAAATTAATTGATGAATTGCATTGCAATCATGACCAATTTTCAATTATGGTCAAATCTAATAGATTGGATAAATTAAATTAATACTTTTTTTTTATCCCGAGCTTCTTGATTTAATAAAATGAATGCATATTTATCCAAATAAATTATTTTTGAGAATAAATTATATTTAAATTAAGATTTTAATCATTTGAATTTATTTTCAAGATAAACCTTAATTAAATCTGATATTTTGTAAAATAAATATTTAAGTAACAAATTATATAATCTCGTATAACTAAACATGATAGTATATAATCACTACTTAAAATGACAAAATCACGCACGGAAAATATTTTAAGTTTTTCTTTTTATTTGGATGAAATAATTATTTGGTTTATTAAAAACTGAAGAAACTCAGGATTAAATTTAGTCGTGGAGGAAAAAAATTAGGTGTTAACAGCTGCCCCCTCCCTTTGGGTAGGGTGGATGTAAGTAACCCTAGGCAAAGGGAGGTTGATGTTCCTAATTTTTGTCCGACCATAGATTCGAATCTGAAAGAGGTTGGTTTTCGCACGAGTTTCATAGAGTCATGGACGGACCTCGGTATTAGGTTTCCTACATATCCCAGGTTACATGAGAATTCAGGCCACTTGTAGTTCATACAACTTGATTTAAAGCACGATTTTTAAAAAATTCACAAGTTATCTCAGTTTTAAAGTGTTTGATAAAATCGAGAAACTGGGGAATAAAGGGATTAAGGAGAGGTTGGAATGCAGTCGAATTTTCTACATAGATCCCAGCCTACATATCCCCAAGATTTTAGGAAATCAGACTGCTTGTAGTTCGACTCAATCGGTAGAAAAGATAGTCTTTTATGTCAGACCATCTTTGGCTCGAAATGAGTGACAAGTTGATCGAGTTGTAGAAAAGAGGCTTGTAACCTCTTGACCATGAATGTGGGATCCTTCACATACATATTCAAGAACTAACCTGGACATAATTTCCAAACTCTAAGTGTGTTGCCACCCGAATTTGAAAAAAAGAGAAGGTTACCCTCGGCATGAGTTTAAGAATATCCCGAAGGTGAAGCTGAAACCAGAATATCCTAAAATACCCACAAGCCTTCTAACAGGGGTGTGGTTGGATGGTGGTGGTGATCATCCTTTAGCTCGCGTCCAAAGAGTTTGACGTCCCTCTTTAGACTATGTCCCGTTTTGCTGCTGAGAAAGAGTTCCACATCGTGTTGCTTCCTTTTTGGAGTCGTCCGCACCTGTGATTTTGATTTGAGATTTTCATCCTTTCGGATGCTCTCAACAATTTCTCAAGCAAAAAGTGTTAGTACTAAAATAATTCACGAAAGATGTAGGTAGTCTTTTACTATATCTCCGTGTGAGTTGTGGCCTGAAAAGTGGAGTCATCTCTTCATGGTACCTGTTTGGGATAAAATAACTGGAAACAACAAACACAACAACCCTTTTTGTTACCTATATCACTTGTTGTATGTGGAATGATGAACTCTCCGGTTATAGCCGATGATTGATTTATAAATTTTCCTTAAATTGTCAATCTTTTGATAATCTTGTGCATTATTTGATATTGGACGCGAGGCGACTTACAGATATCCTTTGAATTTCTAGATTTTAGGTAATCCTGCACATCATCCGAATTTAGATAAGAGATGACTTACAGATATCCCTCCAATCGCTAGCTTTCAGGTGTTCCTTCACATCATCCGACCTTGGATATAATATGACTTATAGATACTCCCTCAAATTGATCATCTTTGGGTAATCCTGCACATAATCGATCTTGGATATGACGCGGCTTATAGAGAACCTTTGGACGTATCAATTTGACAATCTTGCATATCCTCCGGTAAGGATTTAGTTGCGACTTACGGATAACCTTTGAACTATCAACTTTTGGGCAATCTTGCACACTATCCGGTTAGGATGTTATTGTGGCTTACAGATGACCTACAGGCTATCAACTCATAGGTGATCTCGTACACTATCCTATTTCAAATAATATGACTTATAGATGACCTTCAAATTGTCAATTGCTAGAAAATCTTATATATCATTCATCCTTAGATGGAGACCTGAAGACGTCCCTCCAAATTGTGCGCTCTTAATGTATTCAGATGCTGATTCATGAAAAGATGATGATATCCTCGACGCTAGCGTTGTTTCTTACGTAACAATAGATATATTGAATGTTGATGATATCCTCGAGGCCAGCGTTGTGTCTAGCGTGTCGACAGATATATTGAATACTGATGATATCCTCGACACCAGTGTTGTGTCTAGCGTGTCAACAGATATTGAATGCTGATGATATCCTCGATGCCAGCGTTGTGTCTAGCGTGTCAACAGATATATTGGATGATGATGATAACCTCTACGCTAGTGTTGTGTCTAACATGTCGACAGATATATTGGATGCTGATGATATCCTCGATGCCAGCGTTGTGTCTAGCGTGTCGACAGATATATTGGATGCTAATGATATCATCTACGCTAGCGTTGTGTCTAGCGTGTCGACAGATACATTGGATGCTGATGATATCCTCGACGCCAGCGTTGTGTCTAGCGTGTCTACAGATATTGAATAATGATGATATCCTCGACGCCAGCATTGTGTCTAGCGCGTCAACAGATATGTAATGGCCTTTACAACAATGATATGTGATGGCCTTTGCGGCAATGATATGCAATGGCCATTGTGGC
>NW_025877369.1:0-1781 GCF_002878395.1 Capsicum annuum
TTTCATGTCGGCTATCCATAGTCGACCAAACTCCTTTTGTTCTTCGACGGCATAGGTACTCCCGTACCATTTCCTTTTGAGAGCGTCCTGGGGACGATTCCATAAAACCTTTAAGGCCTGAAGATCTGGGACATATTCTTCATTATCGGTCTTGATAACAAAGAGACTAGGGTCAGATCTGACCTTAGGGGGAGCCATTTCGGAGGCTGAAGGGCTTCCTGGCTCATAGAGGTTTTCAGGTTCGTGAACCTTAGTGGTTTGGTAATAGACTTTTGGGACAGAACCCGAGTAGTCAACGCCTCGAATTGGTCCCTTGTTGTCATGTTTGTTGTCATGTTGTTTGTTGTCATGTTGTTGCTCTTGCTCCTCCGGGGGTTTGGAAGAAGAGGCACAAGTAGACATAGATCGGCGAGAGGAAGAGAGCCGAGCTGGATCAAGTCCAAGGAATTTTAGATCGATAGATCCATCCGGATGTTGGATGATTCTTTCGATCTGAGAACGTTCGGAATACGTTCGGGTAGGACGAGTGATTGCCTCAAAATGCCAGTCATTACTATGAAGGATATCATCCCATACGAGAGATTTAGGAACAAAGACAGTGCTACGGTCTTTGTTTGCTTCCATAAGAGTGGTGACACCCTTTGGGCTCGTGAATCGAGCTTTAGGGGCTAGAGTAGTACCCATGAGGCGATAATATACACGGTATATAATCGCTATCTCGCGGGTATTATCCTTACTATTCATGTTTTTGGTTTTAACATTTAGCGTTAAAACATCCATGATGTTAGGATCGTTGATGTCAACCGAGAAATTTGGGTAACAGTTAAAGTATACCGGGCCGTCGGCAAGGTTACTTTGAATTACCCCTAAGAGTGAATCGTCAAAATTTAAAAGACGAGCATCTCTTAAGATAGCACAGACAGGTATATCTAAACCCTGTCGGAAGAGAGGCTTAATAGCAACTTGTACTAAACCAACATGCAGATAATTAAACTGATGTTTAAATCTGTTTATATCTAATTCATTAAACAGTTGAATAATTTCCAAAGAATTATTTATGGCAACAGTAGACTCAGAGGTCTTAATATTATGTTTTTTCAAAAAACTAAATTTTCCTATTTGATAAATAGTGTTGAAGGATTCTTCTGGAATACTCCAGTTCTGAAGATCGTTTTCAATAGTAGCAATCGGAGTTGCTGAGGAAGATAGGTTAACAGTATTTTTGACATGACTATTCATCATTAAAGAGACTGTCTAGAGACTAACAGAGCAGTACAAATGTTTAAACAGGCAGGCATATTAATTTAAACAAGCATGACATAACGAAAACCAATTATGCAGATATGTCTAAGGCTTATAGGATCTTAACAAGTTTTAATGGCATTACTCTAAAGACTGCTAAGTGTTTAACTGTGACGGGACCACCAACAAGGTCTAACACGCTTCTCCTAAGCTTAACGACCTATTTTCAGGCTGACCAACGTCTACACCGGAGATTAATCGGTTCCAAAACACTTAAACAGGACCTAGAAACCCCATACTTGGATTAAAACCCCTTTGTAAGACAAGACATTAAAACATAATTAAAGTTTAAGGTAAATCATACAGGATTAAAGTAATATGTTCTTATATAAACATATGTTTACTCATGCTCTAGACAGATTATGCGTTTAGCTGCTCATGCTAAACGTATAATCAGCTAACATGGCTTTGATACCAAAAGTATTTATGATGTTGACCACTGAAACGTGACTCTCTTCTGAGTCAATCTATACATGGGG
>NW_025877370.1:0-3006 GCF_002878395.1 Capsicum annuum
ATCCAATACACGCCAATGCAGATCAAAAAAGGACCATTAGGAGACTTGCTAATGGTTTCTTCTTAAGTGGGGAGATTCTGTACAAACGAACCCCAGACTTGAACTTATTGAGATGTGTTAATATTCAGGAAGCTGAAAGAATCATGAATGAGGTACATTCGGGGGTATGCGGTTCTCATATGAATGGCTACGTTTTAGCGAAGAAGATCATGCGGGCAGGATATTATTGGTTAACTATGGAGCGAGATTGCTTTCGCTTTGTTCGTAAGTGTCATCAGTGTCAAATTCATGGTGATTTGATTCACTCGCCATCTTCAGAGTTGCATCCTATGTCTGCTCCTTGGCCATTCGCTGCTTGGGGCATGGATGTAATCGGTCCAATAGAACCAAAAGCTTCTAATGGGCTTCGATTCATACTGGTCGTTATTGACTATTTCACCAAATGGGTAGAAGCTGCTACTTTCAAATCAGTCACGAAGAAAATAGTAGTGGATTTTGTTCATTACGAACATCATATGTCGTTTTGGTATACCAAAGTCCATTGTCACAGATAACGCAACCAATCTCAATAGTCACCTAATGAATGAGGTTTGTGAGCAATTCAAGATCGTGCATCATCATTCTACCCCTTACCGTCCTAAAGCAAATAGAGTCGTTGAAGCAGCAAACAAGAATATTAAAAAGATTCTTAGGAAAATGGTCCAAGGATCTCGACAATGGCATGAGAAATTACCGTTTGCTCTTTTAGGATATCGTACAACTATCCGTACATCGACTGGCGCAACTCCTTATTTACTAGTCTATGGGACTGAAGCTGTAATACCCACTGAAGTCGAAATCCCCTCGCTTCGAATCATCAGTGAAACCGAAATTGACGTTACTGAATGGGTCAAATCTAGACTAGAACAATTATTATTAATAGATAAAAAAAGGTTGACGGCAGTTTGCTTTGGTCAATTATACCAGAAAAGGATGGCGCGAGCTTACAATAAGAAGGTACGTCCTAGAAAATTCGAGGCCGGCCAACTTGTGGTAAAATGTATCCTTCCACACCAGGAAGAGGCTAAAGGAAAGTTTGCTCCAAACTGGCAAGGTCCATACATAGTTAGACAAGTATTATCAAATGGAGCTTTGCAACTTGCGGATCTGGACGGAAAAATGACAGAAAAAGCTATCAATGCCGATTCAGTCAAAAGATATTATATTTGACACACTTGTGCTTAACATTCTCAAGTTGAGATGACGAAAGGCCATCATTCTACTAAATGTCATTAATCCCTCGTCAGTCCTTCGAGCCTTATTTACCTTTCCTTGCTTACCCTCTTTGGAGTCAAAAAAATAAAAATAAAAATAAAAATAAAAATAAAAATAAAAAAAATAAAAAAATAATAATAATAAAAAAAAATGTGGTACCATTGAACTACGTTCGACCTGATTCCTAAATGGATACGTAGGCAGCCCTATCTTGGGGTTCGGTCCGAAAATAAAAAATAAAAAAAATCTCGGTAATTAAAAAAAAAAAAAAAGATATATATCCTATTGTCACTTTATATGGCTCTCAAGTTGTAACCTATCCTAAAAATCCTTTTTCCTTTGTCCATTAAAGACCTTCCGATCAATCGTTGAAAATTTCAAGCCTTGTGTGTCGTATGTATAGATATCCGAAAAAAAAAAAAGAGATATCCTATTGTCACTTTATATGGCTCTCAAGTTGTAACATATCCTAAAAATCCTTTTTCCTTTGTCCATTAAAGACCTTCCTATCAATCGTTGAGAATTTCAAGCCTTGTGTGTTGTATGTATAGATATCCGACCAAAAAAAAAAAACTTATTGGTGAAAACCCTCAGGGGCGCCATAAGACAATGATGAAAGAGACAATCGAAATTGGAGAGGTCAATTAAGAAAATCCTAGAAGGAATGACTTTAGCCAAACAAGGTCTATCATGACAGGACAAAGATCAAGAAGGATGATTTGATTTGGTTGAAAGGTGCAGCCTAATTCGAGATTAGACAGTTTTGAAGGATCAAATATCTACTCCAAATTGTGTGTCATGCGATATTGAAGTCAATATACACCTCCAAATAATCTTTCTTACTTTACGGGTAGAAATACCTTCTATTCAAACATAATTATTTTATTCCTTCTTTTGATTTTCCCTTATTTCATTTTTTACACGCTTTGTTTTTATGCGTAAGTCTTGTATCAAATGCAAAATAAAGAAAGACGCGCAAAATTGACCATGGCTCCCAGTGAAATTGAGCTGAGATTATTGGGCGTTCACCACCTTGACAAGGACAGAGAGCCAGTTAAGATAAGTGTTACGAGTGAAGCATTTGAAAATGAAGAGCAGAATCGTACTGAAACAAACAGAGATGCAACAGAATTTGAAAGACAAAGAATCAAGCTCGCCAACCAATTAATTGAATCAACTGTATCAAGTTGGGGCAGAGAAAAGGAAAACCTCTAAAGAATTCAAGGCCACAAACCAACCACCAATTTTAAAACTCATAATTTTTTCTCTCTTTGCTTGAACAGGGGCAAAGCAATCTTGTGAAGTTTAGTGAAAAAAAAAAAGTATAGCAAAGTTAAGTTTTCTTGAATTTTATCTCTTTGCTATACTCCTATAATTCTAAGTCCGTACCAATATAATAATAATAAAACCCCTCATATTCAAGACTGGGACATTTTTTATTTTTTTTTCCTTTTTCTAACAAAAAATAATAATAATAATAATAATAAAAAGACCTAATCTTATCTCGTCTTCATAGGGCGCCATCCCCTAGTTGACATTTTATTCATCTTCATAGGGCGCCATCCCCTAGTGGACATCTTATCTCGTCTTCATAGGGCACTATCCCCTAGTTGACATCTTATTTCGTCTTCATAGGGCGCCATCCCCTAGTTGACATCTTTTTCGTCTTCATAGGGCGCCATCCCCTAGTGGACATCTTACTTCAACTTCATAAGGCGCCTTCCCCTAGTGACATCTCATTCATAGGGCACC